>NW_024425341.1:6529714-6617813 GCF_017311325.1 Ursus maritimus | reverse complement strand
TTTTTAAGACTTTATTTATTTATTTGACAGAGAGAGACAGCCAGCGAGAGAGGGAACACAAGCAGGGGGAGTGGGAGAGGAAGAAGCAGGTTCACAGCGGAGGAGCCTGATGTGGGGCTCGATGTGGGGCTCGATGTGGGGCTCCATCCCACAACGCCGGGATCACACCCTGAGCTGAAGGCAGACGCTTAACCGCTGTGCCACCCAGGCGCCCCAGATTTGTGTTTTAAAAGCTTACTCTAGTGCTGATTCAGGGACAGTTTGGAGCACAGACGCCGCCAAGCTCTCGTCTTCCCCTCGCGGGCCTGTCTCCTTATAGGAATATTTGCATTCTACAAACCAGAGGTCAGGACTCTAGGGCTCCCAGTCAAAGGCTGCTGGAAGACCTGGATAAACACCATTTCAGGCCAAAATCAAAGACAGTTTCTCAAAATAAAAATAGATGGCGTTTGAGAGTTAACGTCATAAACAAAATCTTCAGCTCTATTCGCTTCTCACTTCAGGGCTGAGATAACTTTAGCCGCTCGCTTTGTCAAGGTTGTTTTTCTGGTTTGTTTTGTTTTGTTTTGTTGTTTTCTGTCTTTTGTTTTCTTAATGCAGTTAGTCCAATCCCACTTCTGTCTCCTGCTAGCTTTGTGCCCTTGGCCAGAAGCCTTGGCTTCTTTGAACTTCAGTCTTTCCACCAGCTCTGAAATATTATGCTCCTTTGGCATACAGAGTTTCTGGAAGTGACATGCATTTATGTCAGACAGTGAATGCATGTCAAATTCAAGCTCTGAAAATTTACAGTCAGTCCAACTCCAGAAAACTCCAGAAAACAACTAACAGGTCCCACGTTGTCAGAGGTGAGGAGAAATGGGGCCACGATGAGAATCCAGTTGTCCCCAAATTATAAAAGGCAAAAAAAAAAAAAAAAATCAGGCTCAGATAATGACCTTCCCAGTAAGTTTCTTCTCTCTCAAATTCCCCAAGTTATAAGACAAACACTTAATGAATCACACTAGAAAGGAGAAGAAGTTCTAGAAATGTCACTCCCCTGCCCCAAACAAGTTTAAAGGAAGACAATTAACAGTGACCGCAGCATAAATTAGCAATACCTAGACACAAGCTCCTACCAGATGCTTTAAACTAGAAATTTTCAAACTGAAGTAAGAGAAGGATGAGAACACATTTAAAGGGGGAAAAAAAAAACCTTACAATCCCCATGGAGTAGACCGAAGTTATTTTGCTATAAGGCTGAATCTTACAAACACTAACTTACGTATAAATCCTTATGCTTCTAACTCTTACACAAATATAAAAGAAAAACAAATTTATAAAATAAATACAATTAAAACTACCAAACCGATCAAATTCAAATTAACACATTAATTTACTACAATGAATAATGATGCTTTGCAGAAGTTAAATGTCTGGTGTTGGGCTTCCCAGCAGAAAGATATCATTGTTTTACCTGTCACTTTATTGTCAGCCCAATTCTTTGGACTTTAACATGATGGACCATCATTTAATCCAGAGGGCAGCAAACATTTTCTGTAAAAGGCCAAATGGTAAATATTTTCGACTTTGCAGACCATATGGGCTCTGTCACAGACTACTCAACTCTATCACCGTAGCATGAAATCAGCCATAGACAGTGGTAAATGGATGAGCCTGGCTGTGTTTCAATAAAACTTTATTTATGAAAACAGGTGCCAGGCGGGATTTGGCCCGAGGGCCATAGTTTGCTGACTCCTGATTTCATCCATCATCTTTATTATGTCATCATTTGGCCTTTTGCCTTTTAACAACAAATTTCACTCCTAACTATTGATTTATTATTTTTAGGGGCCAAGCAATTCAATAATTCACTCCAAAATTTCAACCCGCAAAAAAAAAAAAATTAACAGAAAATATTTCTTGCCTGTTTAGTACTCAATCACTGCTAAAGAATTGATATGAAAAAAGGCAGGGTCTGAGAAATACATCACCTTCCCAATGTGGGCATGGGCACCTTTGGGTTCTGTGTTCCTGTAAGTCCCTTGGACCAAGTGGCAGCTCTTTCTCTCACTTCTTTTCTTTCTTCGAACCACCGATTAAACATCAAACAGTAACATCCTCTTGCCTTCATTAGACACAAACGTATTATTTAAGATAGTCACCTACTATTTCCTCTTTATTTTACCAGTCCATCATTCAAACAAAAAACAATTATTGAGCACTTAAAAGAGCAGGTACTGTTTTGAGCACTTGGGATTTTTTTTTTCATGTTTTAAAGTGTATAGGATTTTATTTTTTTATTATTATTTAAATTCAATTAGCCAACGTATCATTGTTTCAGATGTAGAGGTCAATAATTCATCAGCCCAGTGCTCATCACATCACGTGCCCTCCTTAATGCCCATCACCCAGTTACCCCATTCCCCTACCCACCTCCCCTTCAGTAACCCTCATTTGCTTCCTAGAGTTAAGAGTCTCTCATGGTTTGTCTCCCTCTCTGATGACTTCCTATTCAATTTTCCCTCCCTTCCTCTATGAGCTTCTGCACTCTTTCTTATATTCCACATAAGAGTGAAACCATGTGATATTTGTCTTTCTCTGCTTGACTGATTTCACTCAGCATAAAACCCTCCAGTTCCATCCACGTCGATGTGAATAGTAAGTATTCATCCTTTCTGGTGGCTGAGTAATATTCCATTGTGTATATATACCACATCTTCCTTAACCATCCATTGGTCAATGGACATCTCAGCTCTTTCCACAATTTAGCTATTGTGGACATTGCAAACACTTGGGATCTTAAGCAGAAAAAACAGACCCAAAGAATCATGTCTTGAAAAGATATTTGCAAATGATATATCTGATATTGGGTTAACATCCAAAATAGATAAAGAACACATATAATTTATCGTGATGAACCCAGAGTAATGTATAAAAGAGTTGAATCACTATTTGTACACCCGACAGGAATATCACTCTGTATATGCATTATACTTGGATAATAAATAAATAAACAAACATGAAAAAATCAATACCAAAAAAAAAACTGATAAAAAATGGGTAGAGGACCGTAATAAATATTTTTCCAAAGAAGACATACAGACAGCTAACAGACACGTGAAAAGATGCTCAAACATCACTCATCATCAGGGAAATGCAAATCAAAACCACAATGAGATATCACCTCACATCTGTCAGAGTGACTAGTATCAAAAAGACAAGAAATAACGAGTGTTGGCGAGGATGTGGAGAAAAGGGAACCTTCACGCACTGTTTGTGGGAATGTAAATTGGTGCAGCCACTGTGGAAAACAGTACAGAGATTCCTCAAAAGATTAAAAACAGAATTACCCTACAATCGAAGGAAATTTACCCAAGGAAAAAGAAGAAACTAATTCAAAAAGATACATGCCCGCCTATGTCGATTGCAGCATTAATTACAATAGCCAAGATATGGAAACAACCCAAGTGTCCATTGATAGATAAATGGACAAAGAAGATATGAAGATATATATTGGAATATTACTCAGCAATAAAAAAAAAAGAATGAAATTTTGCCATTTGCAACAACATGGATGGACCTAGAGGGTATCATGCTAAGTGAAATAAGACAGAGAAAGACAAACGCCATAGGATTTCACTTACGTGTGGAATCTAGAAAAGAAAACAAACAGCAACAAATAAGAGAGACAGACTCATAAAAATAGAGTTGCCCGATGGGAGGGGGTGGGGGATGGGTGAAATGAGTGAAGGGGATTAGGAGATTGCAAATTCCCAGTTATACACAAAGTGCCGGGAATACAGTTAATAACACCGTAATAACTCTGTGTGGTGACAGATGGTAACTGCACTTATCGCGGTGAGCATATCCTAATGTCTGTAATTATCAAATCACTATGTTGTACTCGATGTTGAAACTAATGTAATACGTTAACTATACTTCAATTAAGAAGAAAAAAAAAGGAAGAAGAAAAAAACCCTGCCTTCACAGATCTTCCATTCAGGCTGAGGAGTGGGCAGTAGAGACAGACGATAAAAATTCAGGGAGCATATGGATACATCAGTTGTAGTGTTGGGCTATATTAAGTAACTTAAGAAGCCAGCATCTTCGTCTCGGAAGACGTTCTGGACTGCGAACCAGCATCCCAAAGAGCACCGTTCTGTCCTCGCCCGGTACGAATCCGATCGCACACGGGGCTGCTTGTTTGTGTTTGGCCACGAGGACAGGTCACGCTCACAGGAGCCAGCCTTGCTCACCAGCCCATCGGGAACCCCGTGGGGTCCCCGCTTGGGCTCCTAAGGCGCCAATGTGGTCAAAGCGCCTGCGCAGAACTCAAAGGGGGCAGGACGGCGCGGTCCACGCCCGTGACCCAGCACAAGGCCATGACCTAGCGTGGGCTGCCCTTGTGGTTGGTGGTTTATCTCCTTCACAGCCCCTGACAGTGTGGCCCGGAGAAGCAAGCCCAAGCAGGCCTTGCAAGGCCTTGGTGGGCTCCTGGCTCTGCCCCGGGGGCGGTGCATGAGTCAGCCGCCCCCAAGACAAGAATGCCTTTCTTCTCTCCCTCATAGAACTTTTAAGAGAACCAAATAAGATAAAGGATGAGATTTTTTTTTTTTTTTAATTAACCTGCTGAGAGCTGGTTTGGCCCCCAGGGGGAAAAATGGGGGACCATCAGGGAGGGGAGATTTTTATTGGAATCCAACATAGCCCTCTGTCCCCTCCAGCCCCTTGGACCCCGGTCATTGCACTGGGCTCTTGCCTTGGGTCAGGACTGTATACAGGTGGTCTCTAATGTGCGGTAGCTGTGTTGCTATTACTAGTATTAGTGTCATTACATCAGTGTGTTGGAAGAACTACCAAAGCCCCAATTTTTAGGATGCTTGCATGGTTGACTCCTCTTTACAAAGGGGAAACCCTTACCGCCATTCACATTCAGCTTAATGTCATGAACATAATTAGTTACCAAGCCTACAGATTTTCTCTCTCTATCTCTCTCTCTCTCTCTTTTTTTTTTTTTTTTTTTTTTTTGGTCTGACAAAACCTTTCACAGACTGACAATACATATTATTCCTATTATCTTTTGCTTTAATCGGTTTCAAAAAATTATCCCCCAAGCCCTGTTCCTATTGTATTTTCCTCAGGTCTTTGAAGAAGAGAAAAGCCAACGAAACAAAACTCCAGACTCTGTTTCTGCAGGGTCATGGAGTTGCATATGAATGAAGACTCCTATTTACTGAATATGAATGGACAGGAGGACTTCCTGCCTAAAAGCTCTCAAGCTCAGCCTGTTCGATCCCTACTGTGTGAAGGCACCGAATCAGATCAGACATAGGAGGAATCGCTGATTTTAAGCCTAGGTTGTATGAATCACACTGTCCGATATACATGAGTGTCAACCAGGACAATTTCCTGAGCCTCTGCTAAAGGAAAATCACTCCCCTATACACACCCATATAAATACAAACATGTACGCTTCTCTCTCTCTTTCTGTCTCTCTCCACTGTCTCGTTCTGTCCCATGCCCTCCAACCACAGACCAGTTGTTCCCAGTGAAAGGCTGCCGGATCATATCTCAAAGTGCCTGGGGCGACTGCCTGAGGTTCCCAAAGTCTAAGAATAATGTGGTTTCCCAAGAGGAAGAAAACATCATCCTCCATCCTCCACTCCCTGCCCAGCCACCAGACACCCCACTCCCAGGAGGCAGACAAAAGCCAGACTGCCCCAAGCAAACAACTCCCCTAAGATGACAACATTTTCACTTTGCAATCTGATTTTTTTTTCTTTAATATGTGTGTTGTGTGCTTTTCCCTTTGTCAAAAGAGCACAAGCCTTTCATTTTGCCTTTTATTTGTCTTGCTGCCGGTACAGTGAAAATGTATTGGCTTTTCAGTTAGTGATTACACATCATCACATACCCAATTTATAACACCATGCCCCAAAGAACAGATGTAATAAAGCAAGGGCAGGAAGTAGCAACCTTATAAAACAGAGCTGCCGACTCAAAGGTCTTTGCATGTGTGCAGGAAAGAAAACAGTGCCGACTCCAGGCCTGGGAACTTGTATTTAGCAAATGATCGCAGATGTTATGGACACAGGTCCAGTGAGTGGGTGGGACAGGAAGCGAAGAAATCAGGAGATCCAGTTTCCTGGTCCAAGGACAGAAGCTCTACAGCCCCAGGGCTCTGCAGGGAGGAACAGCGTTAACTTCGTAGCTGTGTCCACCCCAATCAAACCAAAATGTCCAGGTCCAGCCTCCTAAAGTTAAGGAATCCTTGGCTGGGAGGTCAGTCCACCTCTCTAATGGTTTGGAGTTTCATTCGGTTGTTCCAGGAGGTTCCGTGGGCTTAGGGTCTTGAATAAGGCTTTTTTAATGGGCACCTGCCCGTGAGACCTCCCCTGGGGTTCTTCTCAGAGACACCCAGACTACAGAAAGAATCTACCTCAAAGACCCCAGTAAATATTTCCTTGGTTCCATGGCTATATGAACTGAAATTCTATCGGTTGTGTCTAATTTTATTCTTTTTTGATGAAGACAATTAATGAAATATATAGCTATATGTAATTTATTTGCATGTCTGGAGTAAATCAGAAAGTGGTATCAAAGGAAGGGCCCTTGCTTTTGGCCCAGAAGCCGTGGTCCCTCCACCCAGGGCTAACGAGACTCACCTTGGCGCCATTCCATAAGTGGCCCCTTCCCTTCACTCGGGGTGGCCTCCGACCTCACCTGCAAAGCAAGGTGAGCCATCCGATCTTCCTCTAGCCCCAGACTTGTCTGATGGAGGCAATTAGCCCTCAGGCCCAGAAGCCTGGTTCCCTACCGGAAACTGGGCACCAGCCTCCCTGGACATTGAGTCAGAGGAGACCATAGACGCAAATGCCCTCCACACCTGCGCACACCCAGTTCTTTTCCTTCCTGGTCACCTCCAGAGTAAGCACCGCCATCTTTTATCTTGGCTAGAGTCTGAGCCATTTCCCAAGCCCTCTGCTACTCTAAGCTTCGGGTTCCCTGGGCGCCTCTGTCTCTCCATTCCTTGTACCTCCTCCTTCCCTCCTTTCTCACGAGACTGGGGAGGTCCTCACGTTCTTCCTCTCTAAAGCGGGACCTTCTACACTTAGTCACATACTGTCACACACACCCAGACACTCGCACATGCACACCCACACACACTCACGTACACATACCCATCTGTGCACATGCACACTCATGCTCTCAGGCTCACTCACATAGACACACTCACTTCCCACATTCATGCTCACACCCACTCACACACACGGTCACTCACTCACGCATAATCACACAAACACACATAGAGCATGCTTTTCCAACTACTCCACGTATACTGACCTCAGAATGTAAACTCTCTACCACACTGTCTACTTCAGTATTGTATAAATGTTTTCTGTGTGGCAGTCACACACACCTCCCCCTAACTCTGCCCTGAAACTCCATGAAGTCAAGCCAAAGGCATACACTTCCTCCATCCCTCCCTCAGCCCACAGCTTGTAGCAAAGACCTGGACTTAAGGCAAAAGTTCAGCAAATTTTTTAAATCTCTGAGCTGAGAGAGGTCTTGGAGATCACCAAGTCTCCTATTTCCCCACTTCAAACTAGATACAGGGATGGATGGGTGGATGGATGGATGGATGGATGGATGGATGGATGGGGGCATGGGTGGATGGGTGGATGGGTCATGGATAGATGGGTGGTTGGATGGATGGGTGGGTGGGTGGGGGCATGGATGGATGGATAATGGATGGATGGATGGATGGATGGATGGATGGATGGATGGATGGATGGATGGATGGATGGATGGATGGATGGATGGATGGATGGATGGATGGATGGATGGATGGATGGATGGATGGATGGATGGATGGAATGGATAATGGATGGATGGATGGATGGATGGATGGATGGATGGATGGATGGAAGAATGGATGGGTGGATGGATGGGGGCATGGATGGATGGGTGGGTGCATGTATGCATTGACTGACACATTCACTGACTGGCAGGATTCGAACAACAGTTTGTGGGCTCCAGAGTCATGCTGGGGTTGTTACCCTGTACTTGGCCTTTGGGTGGGGTACTGGACACCGTATTCCGGCCCCCACCCAGATGAAATCACTGAAGTCACTGTAAGAATTCTGACCTGGCCTCAGACCAACCTGGGTTCCATGGCTGCCTCTGTCACTCCCTTTGTGGCCATTAGCAAGTTCTTCTAAACCTCGGTTCTTCAGTGTGAGTTGGGAATATTAATAGGATCTATTTCATTGAGCTGCTGTGAGCATTAAAAGAAATTAATCAGGAAAAGCTTTCCACACAAGGCCTGGCATATAGGAAAGACCCACTACACAAGTGTTCCCCGATGATTACCATCAGAATTCCAAATAAAAAGGAAGGGTGGTGTTGAGTCCCAGACTTGCCATCAGTTACCTGTGAATATCCCTTTACCCCTCTAATCCTGTTGCCTCACTTTGTTTGGGGGCTGGCGAAACGAAGATTATAAAATGTGCTTCACTGGGCTGTTGTTAAAGGTCAGTAACATTCCAGCCGTGCAGCACCCAGTAGCTGCCGTCCACTGTGGGCACACCTAGCGTGGGGGGTACTGAGTCAAGGTCGTAGCTGGCAACATCTGTAAAGCAGTGGCACCTGCCCACTGGGGTTTCTGAAGTCCCCGCCAGCTGCTGCTGCCTCTGTCCCCTGCTGTCCCTCCCCTGCCCCGTGTCCCACTGAAATCCAGCCCGGCCGTTCCAGGACCAAGTCCTCAAACATGCCCTCCCTGGCCGGAGTTGCTGGAGACAAGCTTCCTGTCTCCCTGAGATCTCAAAGTGTTTTTATAGTTTGTTGCCACTCGCTTCTCGCACATGTTTACAAGCCAGATCCCAGCTTGGCCCTGTAATTGCAGAGCTGAAGTCCCATCCTCAAGCACGACCTGCAGAAAAGGCCATTTTGGTCTTCAGACATCCTGAAGAAGCTGGGAGGGGCTGAGCCAAGGAACGGCCCGGGCCGTGGGCGAACTGGGGAGGGGTGGTCCAAGAGGCCCTTGATTGCAAAGGGTTCCAATGCCCTCATCTGTAGAGGCCAGGAGCTTGGGATTTGAGAACCAAGAACAGATGTCTGAGGAAAATTCCAGAGCAGACTCACGTCACACTTGGAGAATCTGAGTAAAGAGCTTATTCGTTTGTTTTTTAATTTTAATTTAAACCTCTTTTCTGATTATAAAAGTAATCATAGAAAATACCAACAGGCAAAGGCAAACAGAGGTATAACTAGTATACATATGTGTGTGACTACTGTTAACACTTTCCACTTGTTTATTTTAACATAGTTGAGATCAACCTGTATAAAACTTTGACATCTGTTTCCCAGTTAATGTTACATATTAGTATACAATTAATTTCCCATATCATTAAAAGCTACGTTAATGACGTCACCTTTAATGACAATATAAATACTCCCTCATTTGGAGACCACTGATTTATTTAACCGTCCTACTCTTGGCCATTGAGGTTGTAACTGCTTTTATTTTTTTTAATGTTTTTTTATTATATTATGTTAGTCACCATACAGTACATCCCTGGTTTCTGATGTAAAGTGCGATGATTCATTAGTTGCGTATAACACCCAGTGTACCATGCAATACGTGCCCTCCTTACTACCCATCACCAGCCTATCCCATTCCCCCACCCCCCTCCCCTCTGAAGCCCTCAGTTTGTTTCTCATAGTCCATAGTCTCTCATGCTTCATTCCCCCTTCTGATTACCCCCCCTTTCTTTATCCCTTTCTTCCCCTACCGATCTTCCTAGTTCTTATGTTCCATAGATGAGAGAAACCATATGATAATTGTCTTTCTCTGCTTGACTTATTTCACTTAGCATTATCTCCTCCAGTGCCGTCCATGTTGCAGCAAATGTTGAGAAATTGTTCTTTTTGATAGCTGAGTAATATTCCATTGTATATATGGACCACATCTTCTTAATCCAGTCACCTGTTGAAGGGCATTTCAGCTCCTTCCACGATTTAGCTATTGTGGACAGAGCTGCTATGAACATTGGGGTGCATATGGCCCTTCTCTTCACTACGTCTGTATCTTTGGAGTAAATACCCAGTAGTGCAATGGCTGGATCATAGGGTAGCTCAATTTTTAAACCCAGAAGCACCTGGAGGCACACCACCCCTGCCCAGAGGCGAGGAGTCTCTGCAGCCTCGGGGCCTCAGGTTTATGGTAGGGCCCCCTCCCCAGCTTCACGGTCAGGCCATTCTGTAATTACAGGATGAAGAGCAGGAAGCCGCCTCCACGCCACCTCTTTGCCCACTTTTCCAGAATTAACATTTTAATAGCTAAAGAGCAGCGCTGTGATTCTCACGGACATAATGCTAGTCAATAAGATAGGTGATCTAAATTGTAGGGGAATCCATTTTTACTAGAATTCTATAAAGTTTATTGAACAAAATACAACCCATAAATCCTTTCTTTTCTTTTTGTCTTACCTTTGATCTGGACTATCTTCCTCCCAAACTCTTTTGATTGCAAGGATCAGAAACCACTCAAACGAGCTCAAATAAAAGGTTGGGGGTATTGCAAGGGTACACGGAGGCCCTGAGGGAAACCAGGAAGTATTGAATCAGGAGTCAAGAAGGACAGGAACCAAGGATTTGCTCTCTGGCTCTCTTTAATCGCCCGTGATTTCTCTGCTCTTCTCTGAGTGCCCCCACCCTTCTCCCTCCTGACTGGCTTCTCTGAGTCCCAGTTCCTTATACACTCAGCAAGTATATAGTCCCAAAATGGCTGCCCTTCTCCCACCTCTACGTGGCCTTCCAGCACACATGCCCAGCATCAGACCACAACATCCTTCTGATCCCTGGTTCAGATTCCCCAAAGAGGGAATCTTATTGGCTGAGAAGAACATTGTGTCCCAATCCACACAGGCCATTGATTGTTCTCTGGCCAGCCCATAATCAGGCTGCTCCTGGCTCCCATGTCAGCATCTGGCCCGATCAGCGGTGACGAAGGAAGAAGGGTCACGTGGGCCCTGCTCACTCAGCAAGGCCTTGGGGGGACTGTAGATCCCTTCACAAGGGAATCCGAGCCAACCAGAAGCTCCTGTGTCTAATTCCTCGACCAAAGACTATAAACCGAGTCAGAGATTTTATTTCCACAGAGGTTCTAGAAACATTGTCTTCAGGAAAGTGCCAGCTAATGCTCTCTCTTCCCATAATCAGGCCAACAAATAACATGGTCCCTGGACATCACAAGCCCTGTGTGCCCTTAAGGGAGCCCCTGATTCCAGTCAGGAGCCTTGATCTGCCAGCAAATTCTTCAAAGTAGCCAGAATGTGTCTTTCCTGCAAGCTCCAGGGTACTCCACAAGCATCTTGGGATTGGACTGAGGGTGTCCTGCCAGGCATGCTGCTCCCTCGAGTCTTCCCCAGGATACTCATCATGCACCCCAAAGATTTCACAAGCCCAACCCCAAAAAAGCCACGAACAATGAGAGAAAGTGTTAATATATTAAACTTGTTTAAGTTAGAAACTTCTACCAGGGATGTATTGTATGGTGACTAACATAATATAATAAAAAAAAAATTTAAAAATAAATAAAATGTGCTACTGTTAAAAAAAATTAGAAACTTCTGTTCTTGATCATCTAATAGTAAGAGAGTGAAAACACAAGCCACAGAGCAGGAGAAGGCGCGTGCAATAGACCCATCCAACAATATACTACGGTTTACATCTAAGGAGAACTCCTGCAGATGTTTGTAAGTGCCACAGAAAAATGACCAAAAAGACTTAACCAGCACTTCCCCAAAGAGGCTTTTTAAATGGCTTACGAACGTACAGACATGTGCTTAACCTCAGCAGCCAGCAGGGCAATGCGCACGAGAAAACGCCATGAGACAGCGCCGTGCTTCATCAGAAGGCAGATGGCCAGGACCAAGTGTGGGAAGACCAGAGAGGCGGGAGCTCTCGCGCCGCTGGCGGGGAGAGGAAGTTAAGACACCCATTGTGTAAAGCTCGGTGACAATACCTATTAAAACAGAGCCATATACTTTCTGTAGGACCTGGCAATTCCACCCTTAGGTGTATGCCAGACAGAGATCCAGGCAACAGACTACTAGGAGGAAAGGCCAGAAAACTAGAAACGACCTAAAACTCCATCAGCAGCAGGTGGACACGTTGGGCTGTAATCGTACCGTGAAACAGTATATAGCAACGCGAATAGATACGCCACCGCTACCTGCGGCGACAGGGATGGATCTCACAAGCCAAACAAGCCAGACACCAAAAAAGCACATGTTGTATGATTTCGTTTTTCTAAAGTACAACAACGGGCAAGACTAATCTATGGCGTTAGGAGATGAGATCATGGTCGTTTTGGAGGACGAGGCTGGGGAGTGGCAGGGAAAGGGCAAAGAGGGGATTCTGGGCGTCTGGTGATATCCTAGTTCTTCCTCTGGGTGGTGGTTACATGAGTGGGTTCCCGCTGGGGTTGTTCATCAAGCTCTATGCTTCTGACCTGGGCAGCTTCCTGAATGCACATTACACATCCATTCTCTAAATATTCATTGTTTACAAAGGTAACTACTGTACAACAGGATACACGTAACTGTCCCCAAACATTATTATCTTCCGTACGTGTATATGACTCCTGTGGACCAGAGAGGTCAAGTGATTTCCACAGAGTCGCACAGGTAGTCAGTGGTGTGCAAGTCCACCCAGATTTTAAGACTCCAAGGTCAGTAGTCTTTCTGTGATATTCTGATGCTTCCATCTATATATCAAAGCCTCAACCCGACCCCCTTTCCTGGCAAGACTGACAAAACATGCCTCCCACCTCAGAGAAAGAAGAAACAATTGATATTCAAGACATGCTTGAGTCATGAACTAACCTTGATGTAATGACAGCTCTCTAGTGGGCATTAGCCAAACTCAACACTCAATTCTTTTGCCGTGCGTATGTAAGTTATTCCTGCAGCGACACCTCATCGAGAAGGCACCAAACCCAGGTGGCCCCCCTTGCAGCAGCCTGCCCAGACAGCCGCCGTGCTGCTGACCTCATGTCTGACGATGGCGGCCTGGGCCCTGGCCCCGGACTGCTCTTCCCAGAGCCACTGTCGCTTTAAGGATCACTTTGGTTCAACTTAAAACAAAAACAAAGGGAAGAAAGAGAGAGAGAAAATGTAAAATCGCACTGAATCAAAAAGGGACAGAGCATCGACTCCCTGGGTTGCACCTGGACTCCATGCACCTCTTACGTTTGCGGAGTCTCGTGGGGAAAAAAGAACAGAGAGCTTTGTCCCAAGAAGAGTTTAACATCACAGAATTCATCGCGGTTGAAAGAAACTTTTAAAGTTTGTCTTCTAAGAGCAGAGAATGATAAAGACGACACGTGGAGAGCATTTTACAGGTTCTAAAGGCTTTTCACGTGTCTCTCTTGATTCTCCAGGCAATCATTTCAGGGAAGGTATTCTTAACAACCCTTTGAAAGACAAGGAAATCAAAACTCAGACCATTTGCCCAGTGGCTAAGTGGTGGCCTCCTGTGATTGGACTCGGGTGGGTTGAGACCAAATCCCAAGGTCTTTCCACCCCCCCTCCACACCATAAACCACCCTCCGCTCTGCGGGATCACCTGCAATGTGTCATCACTACTTCTTGAGCAGCCTTGGAGCCAGAGAGCATAGGGTTCCAAGACAGCCAGCTGAAGGACACGTTAGCCTAAGTCTGGCCGCTTCCATGCCGAACTTCGGTAGGTTTTTGCAGAGCTTCCCATGCATCCGTAACACACTGCGCTTGGACAGAGTACCCGTCAGTCAGTCCTCCCAGTTGGCAAGGTTTAACCCCTCAGGGGCCTTGCCCAGTTCGTTTGCGGCCCAGGTTTGCATGAAGAACATTGTAAAGTTAATGGTGAGTAAGTGGGAGCTGCATAAAGGATACAAGCCTAACATCCTTTGTTACTTCTCTCTGTGGACACAGTTGTGGCCCCCAGATGCCGATATCTACAAAGGACCCGCTGTGCTCCGGGGCGGACTCCCGCGAAGCCACAGGGCATCCCAGTCCGAAGGCCTGTGCCAGAAGATGGGCAGTGAGCTCACATAACCCACAGGTCCAGGATGAAGGCCTGTCCAGAAAAGGGATGGGGAGGTCCCACAGATTCCCCACTCCTTCCCCAGAGCGCCTCAGAGCCCGCCGAGGATAAGCCCACTCAGAAGTGCCTCAGACCGGAAAATTCTCTGCCCAGACTGCTCCCCGCAGCAGAAAAGCAAAACCACCAGGAACACATTAAGAGTTCCCTCCCCTCCCATCACCTCACACCCACCAGGCCGGGAGCCTGCCTTGGGATGAGGGAGGCCTACAGTCTATTTATACTATGTGGTGTGACACCAATTGCGTGTCCAACAGTGAGCTTTCTTGTTCACAGCCTAGCCCTAAACAACAGCCGAGGTGAAAGAGACTGCTGTTTACACAGATGAGGAAGGGGAGCTGCGAACACTCTCCCTTGTGTTACCCAGCCAGCTGCTATAAAAAACAGCCTGTTTCCAGGGTTACCTTTCGGGGCACACATGGTCTGACAGCCCCGAACCAACTCTCTTCGCTGGGCAAACTGGAGACAGGCAATGTTCTAAGTATTGCTTCTGCTGCTGGACTGCCCCTACTACTCTGAAAAGTGTGCCCGCAGCGTCAGCTGGCTGGGATGGCCGGCTGGCTGGAGGCAGGTCAGGCCAGGAGCCAAACCCCAACTAGCCACTCAAGGCCCTTCCCGCGCCCAGTTTCCTGAAGTTGGGCTGATTGCGCCCCAGAGGCCCCAGCTCTTCCTGGACGGAGCAGGGACTCACCCAGCAGCCCTGGGCACGCCAGGGGCTTGGTGAAAGTGGGCCCCACTGAATCTGCTCCCACGGCCGGGAGAACTGGGCCAGGCTGGTTTTCAAAGGAGCCAACCCACAGAACGTGGGTTCCAACCCTTTGGAAGTCTTCCCTATAGCCAGGTGACTGGGGGCTGGTGACTCCCCAGCCCTCTCTGCCTCTACAATCAAAAGGAAGAAAAATCCGGGCCTGGAAAAGTAGTTGCTGTGGGCTAGAGACCCGCACAGAACAGCAGACACCCAGACATCGTTCAGGGGCAAGTATTGACATTATCGACAGTCTGTGGACAGAGGCTGCATCAGGAGCCCCGGGGGTGACCGACGATCAGCCTCAAAGAAAGGCCCAGAAATACCGCATTACCTGTGCAGAACATTCTTCAAACCCTAGCCTGTGCCAGGGGCTGGAGCCTGAACCTCGCAGTCTTACCAGACAGAACACAAACCCTTCAGCCCATAGAAACATGTCCCACCACCAAGCAAGGGTGCCCTGGTCCAGTGTTCTCAACCAGAGCTGTGCCACCCCGTCCTGGGCCATTGGAAAATTCGGGGAGCGGAGCCGGGGTTGGCCGAGTACCCGGGGGATGCGACTGGCCTTTAGACAGTAAGCACCAGGGATGCCAAGGCTCCGGCAACGCTACAAATCGTCCTGCCTGGAATGCCGACACCTACCACCCCTCAGCCCTAATTCACTGCCTGGTCTGTCTTGTCTCCCTTGAATAAACATCACAGCCTCACGTGGTACCCTGCAGTTGGGGGGACTCGCCGGCAGCCGTGGAGAGGCTGTTTCTTCAGGCATGGTGCCAGTGGGCATGAGCAGCTGTGTGGAATAACGTCATAAGTGGGGGCCTCGGGACCCCTCGACGTTAGGTCCTGCCTGTGTGACCACGGTCAGCATCCCATTTGTACGTGTGGGTAAGCCCTTGCTCTTTCTTCATAGACTTATTGTGAGGGTTCAGTGAGAGAATGGGTTGGCAGGGCTGTGCTCAGTAAGGATGGCAATGTTCGCTATTTCAGAACTGTTAGCCCAGGAATCTAGATCTGAATTTGTCAGTAGCGGACACAGTGGGGTCAAGTGGAATGAAGATTGATTGAGCTTTAGAAAATCTATCAAATCCCAGATCTACTTTCTTACCCACAATGTCTGAGGCCAATCAGTTGACCTCTTCAGAGCTCTAGCTTTTCACATCTGAGAACATTCCAGAACGTTCCTGAAATGAAGAACCGAGAGTGAGCTGCCTGCTGTTAGGAGCAGTCCAAAGTATCCACCACACATGTCATCTACGGAGAAGCATCTACAGCTAGACTATCACACCCCCAGCTCGGTGTTTTCTCCTTCACTTAGGATGACATCATTTCCTCCGTGATTAAAAGTAATCAATGCAAAAACATACAGAACGCTGTTCAAGCTCACTAATAATAAAAGATGCATATTAAAATACCAAGAGACCATTTTTCACATAACACGTTGGCACAGATTCAAAAGGCAGATGATGCTCAGTGTTGGTGAGGGAAACAGGCTTCTTATATATAAACACTGTGGGTGGAAATATTAATTGATACAATATTTCTAGAAGACAATATGGCAAGACATACCAAAAATTATATATGCGTATGCATATATACACACACATATATAAAGCAAATAATTAGTACTTACAAAATACGGTACGAAAATGTTTATTGGAGCATTCTTCCAATGGATAAAAATTGGGAATAGCCTGAATGTTCTTTAACTGGAGATTTGGTTAAATAAATAATGCCACATCCATTTACCGGAATCTAGGCAGTCATTACAGAACGTAAAATAGAGCTATACGCAGTCTCGAGGAAAGACGTTTAGATTAGATTACTAAGTGGTAAATAGCCAATTATTAGACAGTAGTAACGATGGTACATTCCCTTGTGGGGGAAGAAAGAAGGTTTTATAGCTGTATTTCACAAGTCCGAAAGAAAATACTCTGGATTCATTGGTTACCTAAGAGAAAGAGACGAGGCATTGGGGACAGAAAAGATTTTCAACATATACGTAGAGGTGCATTAAAGAGGTCCATTCTACCTGAATGCCAAGCAGTCAAGGGTTAAAATTCAGGCCAAACCCTACACATGATTTTATGTCACAACTTTATCCCAATTTTGATTAAGTTTCACTACAGTGAAATTCCAAGCGCTCACATGGAGTCCCGGAAGCCTGTTTCCGGACCATCAGCTCAGAGGGATGTCTGCCACCCTGTCACCTCCCATCCGTGTCCCCGAGGAGACGGTCACTTTCAACCGAGGTAGGGGAGAAGCAACATGCTTTGAAGGGAGTGTCTCACTTTTCTTTTTTTCCTCGTTCTTCTCATATTCTCTATTATGTCTGCAGCCAGGATCGTTGACCATAGCTGCTGTACGTAATTGGGGCGTTTTCTCCTTTTGAAACGTTGAGGCGGTAAAGCGGCCGTCCTGTCTCTTATTCGTCCTCACGAGATGTGAAGACTTCTCAGATCAGGCTTTTTCTTGAAAGATTCGTGGCCTAAAGAGAAGTAAACATTTCCAAGTAAACGCTGTTCTGGGGGCGGCTGGGTGGCTCAGTCGTTAAGCATTTGCCTTCTGCCCAGGGCGTGATCCCAGGGTCCTGGGATCGAGTCCCACATCAGGCTCCCTGCTCTGCTGGGAGCCTGCTTCTTCCTCTCCCACTCCCCCTGCTTGTGTTCCCTCTCTCACTGACTGTGTCTCTCTCCGTCAAATAAATAAATAAAATCTTAAAAAATAAATAAATAAATAAAAATAAAATAAAATCCAAATTGTCTACACTCATTACTAACATTTAAAAAAAAAAACCATTCTGAAAGGTGGTTTTGTTTAATGTCATGAATGTTATTACAACAAACAATTCTAAAAAATGAGACTTCGTGACAATCTAATTATCTTCATCAATTGCTATCACAAATTACCATAGACTTAAACAACAAACATTTCTTTCTCACAGTGCTGGAGGCTGCAAAGCCAAGAGCAAGGTGCCCACAGATCCCAGGGCTTATTAAGGGCCCTCGTCCTGGTTTGCAGACAGCTGCTCCTTGCAGTGTCCTCGCTCAGCACGAAGAGACAGCTGCGTCCCTGGTCCCTTACAAGGAGTACTCATCCCAACATGGGCCCCACCCTGGTGACCCTAAGGACCTAGAAAGGTGTAATCTCTAAATACCATCACACTGCGGGGTCAGGGTCTCCATGTGTGAATTTGGGGGGGAATACAAACAGGTCATAGCACTAACCTACTTTTTTGTCTTTTTTTTTAAGACTTTATTTATTTATTTATTTATTTATTTATTTATTTATTTATTTGTCAGAGAGAGAGAGAGAGCACAAGCAGGTTAGTGGCAGGCAGAGGGAGAAGCAGGCTACCTGCTGAGCAGGGAGCCCGACGCGGGACCCTATCCCAGGACCCTGGGACCATGACCTGAGCCGAAGGCAGGCACTTAACTGACTGAGCCACCCAGGCGCCCCTGTTATTTTTTAGATTTTCATAAAATTGTTGGTTCCCCAAGAAGATATAAGGATATAATGGTTTTTTCCCAAAGTCGTCTAGCTAGCGTATTGTCTCCTACCCTGCCTATGAAGTGTCAGCTATTCCCCTATTTATTTAACTCTTCGAAAGTTCATAAATTTGTGCATAAAATTAACAACTTTCATTCTCATGGTTACTGTAGCACTTTGCTCTTACAATAATAAATGCACATTTGTACTTCAACTGATTGATAATATTTCAACATATAAAGCGCAAACGGGATTCCCACTCCAAGTTACATCTAGAGAGCTTGCCTCCCTTTCAAAATGAATGTGTAGCCATTAATAAACGTGAATGCCACGCCTTGCTCATAGCACTGCTGTGGTTGCGATTAGATACGATGAAATCCCACTACTGTTGATCACACACAAGTTTCAGGGTTGCCAGAAATGATGTTGGAGTTGGCATCAACTATCCGGCCCTCCAAAGGCCAAGTCCAAAGCTGATGCCAAACATCAGATTTGGACCAAATACCAAGGCCGAAGTTGGCCTTGAGCTCATCTCAAACTTATTCTTATCTTCATTGTTTGATTTTCTTACAAGAAGCAAGTATTTGTTTTATGGTTGAACAGATGTTTCTCTTAAAATCAACTAGCTCCCCATCCCTGAAAAAAACAAAGTATGGGTAGGTAGCAGTATTGAACTGGCCCTCCCAGTGGTTCCCAACCTTTTTGAATAGTGGTTGTTGATTGATTATTATTTGGTTGTGGATACGATCTTAGGGCTTGCAGTCTCCCCTGAGATCACCACCACTCAATGTGCCTCCCACTCAGAAGTCCTTCGTGGGGGCAGCTCTTTGCCCATCACCAGTGTCCCTCACTCCCACGTGCTGCAGGGACAGCTGGATCGGCCAGATCTGATGATGTCCAGCCCCTGTGTAAAAATTTCCAGAACTTCTCTCACTGACAGCGTAGAGCCTAATCCTTAGGGCAAGAGTTAACATCTCCCAAAAGATGGCCCCACCTTACGTTTCCCAGGCCCCCCTTCCCTCATAACCATGCTTCCAGCACCGTGGACTCTGTTCCTCCCATTCCCTTCCCCTCAGTGCTGTCCCTGGTGAATTTGTACTTGTCCTTCAAGATCCCTTGTCAACATCACCCTGTCCGTGAAGTCCTCTTCTGCCATGTTCCAGCAGAATTCGTCTGTCCTCACGGCCAGCATGAACAGAGGGCCCACCCCACTCACCTGCACGTTCCTGAAAACAGGGACCACATCATGGCCACCTTCAAGACCCAGCCTCCCACAAGGCTGTAGTAAATATGCCCTTCCAGCTAAAAGGATCTCAGCAAGTGTGGAAAGAAGAAATGAATGAATGAGCATAGATAATTAATCCCAAATCTTTGTGTGACTTTGACACCCACCCCTTCATATCAATACGAATGTTCTGAATAGGTTGCCAAAGTCGGAGTTGGAAATCACTAGACCATTGGTTTTCAAACCTCGTTCTCTGGAGACTGAGGGCCGCTGTGGGTGCCGGGAGACAGGGTGCCCTACTCACCCACCGCGCGTACAGCAGAACCTCTGGGCTCCTTACCTCCGGGTTCCTGGTGATGTGCCGGCATGGGGGAAGTTGGCCGCTGCCGGAAAGAGGCTGAGAACCACTCCTGGTGAACAGGCCCAATCTGAGAAGTTCACCTATAACACGAGAACGTCATTGAAATAAAAGGTATTGGCTTGGGAGTGAAATTGGAGTTTCCTCTGAAACCAACTGTGTGCCCTCAGTCTCCCCACATATAAAGCAAGGCTACCGATGCCTGCCCGTGTGTGACTGTGAGTGGGGTAAGGGGGAAAAGGCGAGGTGTTACAGATACAAAGTTGGTGTGGCACCTGGGTGGCTCAGTCGGTTAAGCGTCTGTGACTTTGGCTCAGTCATGATCTCAGGGTCATGAGATAGATCCCTCTATCAGGCTCTGCGCTCAGCGGGGAGTTTGCTTCTCCCCCTGCCCCTCCTCCTTCCCCTGCTTGTGCTCTCATTCTCTCGTATAAATAAACAAAATCTTGTAAAAAAAAAAAAATATGAAGTCTGTAAAGGGCACTGAAGTTTACGGTGATGGGTTTAACTTCTGTATTACCCTGTGTCATCTCTGCTCACACCAAGGTACAGAGACATTCACTTCCAGCACCCTGCAGGGCTCCCTCAAACCCCTTCCCACTATGTCTCCCCCACACACACACCAGCCAAAAGGAAGCACACTATTCTGACTTCTTTCCCCACTGATCAGTTTTGCCTGTCTGTAAACTTCACATAAGTTGAACCCCATGGCATGCTTTCTTTTGAGGCTGTCTCCTTTTACTTAACATAATATCTGGAGTTTAGCTCATGTGCTTGTATATTTTCTTTAGTTTCTTAAAACAGCCAAATAGAACATCAAAGAAGAAAAGAACTGGGGAAGCAGAAAACCCAAAAACATGCAAGGCGTTGTATTAGGAACTGAGTCTCAGGCCAGTAGACTGTAAGCTCCCTGAGAGTGAAAATGATGTCATTATCATTTCTTTTTTTGTATTTCCAGCCCTTAAAATTAGGCCTAGCTCATAATTGGGGCTGGACACATTTTGCCTGAATTGAAAATTGTTATGACTGCATAGACCATCTGGCCTTTTGGTTGCAGTGGGTTTTTTACCCACAGCCCAGTTGCACCCCCACCTCCCCAATGCAACCACCACCACCACCACCACCACCACCCCGCTGGACCCTGCCTTTTGTCTTTCTTCCCATGGGCTGTGCTCAGAGTGTGTCCCTGTTTGGGGCTCAGTTGCCTCGCTCCAGACGAGGACTCACCCAGTGGAGAGAAGGAGCAAGGAGGGAGAGGGGCTGTATGGCACGAAGTCCTAGACAGAAAAACTCTCAGGAGAGGCTCCCTGGCCAGGCCAGGGCAGGGGAAAGAGCTGGAAGCAGCAAGCCCACATGCGGCTTTCAGACAGGAGACAGAGGCAGACCCAGAGGGGCCCCGGCCTGGGCTCCAGACCCAGGAGCCACGAAGCCCCCCGGTCTCCCTCTGAGGCCCACGACCTTCCCTCCTCCATGTGCACCACGGCCGAGTTGAGAGCTCGCCCAGCTGCTGGGGCGCACTGTCACCCCAGCTGTTACTGAGCAATGGGATCCTGTTGCCAAGATATGGATTTGGTTTTAATAACAGTTAGTGCAAACACTGTAAATTTACTGCTGCGAGAGAGAGTTTTTGAAAACGTCCACTCTGGCTGTAATTTTTCAGCCTCGCCAGCTGTTTGTGCTCAGCTCATACCTGACATGGTGCTTTGAAATAGCAATCACTGTATTTATAAGAAGGCGAGGACTCATAAATATGTCACAAGTGGAATATACAACGCCATATTTCACCATTCTCTATTTTAAAATTGTGAGTTATGGCTGCAGAAATGCACACCCATTAAAGGTGATATGATGTATTTTCTGCCCTGTTCAGGAGTCCATCCATCATCGAGACAATAAAGAAAACCGCACTTACTTTTTTCCTGTCGTCTGTAATTTATGATCCCCAAAAAGCTGTAACCTTTTGGCAGGCTTTGCAGAAACCACTGCACTGTTAGCAACTAAATAACCTTTTATAAGGTTTTAAATGTGTTGCTACGGTCTCAATGCACTTGCTGTATTGATCCAGAAGATCTTGGGGAAAAAAAAAAAAGAAAGGTAGGGGAGGAACGGAAGATGATCTATAGCAGGATCGATAACGGCATATAGATTGTTGAAAGATGCGTCTAATGATTTTTGCCAGCCGTCATCCTTCAGCACGCCACGCCCTATCTCTTAGGCTTTGGTCTGGGCTGCAATTGATTGACCTTGCTTTCCTGCTGCCTCCTCCCTCCCTCCCCTCTGTCGAGCAGCCAGACAGGGAGAAACAGAATGTATCGGCCGCCACAGGCTATTTGCAGGAAAGCTCTGAGAATCTCGGAGCTGGAAGGGCCGGCAAGACTACCTCCGGACCCAGATAAGGAAACTGAGGCCCAGCAAGTGTCTATGACTTGCCCAAGGTCAAAAGGCAATTTGGGAGCAAGAGCTCAGACTCGGATTCCTGGTTTTCAGCGCACACTGTTCCCCAGTCTACCACTCCCCGTCTCACGTTTGCCCCTCAGGAAGAGGGCGTGCACCGAGCAGGGGATGCATTTCTGATGAGTTCTGCAGACCCAATAAATCTGCTTTGCAGTTAGGCGTCGGGAAGATGACAAGCCTGGGAATCAGATAAAACAGGGCTGAAGCTAGATGCCCCACCCCTCCCGCTCCTGCGGGGCAGTAACTAACCCGTCTGGGTCTCTGGACTCCACCTGTAAGACAGCAATCACAGTCTACCTTGTAAGGTGGAGGAGAAGATTAGATCTGGTGTCTGGGTGACACCGAGCTCAAAGTCATTGGCTGCCATTCTGCCCCATCGCTAGCATTTTCTGGATTCTTCTTCCTTGCCCTTTGCTCCCCCCTTATCCTCCAGGACAACAGCAACGGAAACTTCCAGGCAAAAGCCCGCTATAGGGGAAAGTAGGCCAATCTTTCCAACTAAAAAACCTTTGGTGCGGGGGCGCCTGGGTGGCTCAGTTGTTCAGCGTCTGCCTTCGTCTCAGGGCGTGATCCCGGCGTTCTGGGATCTAGTCCCACATCAGGCTCCTCTGCTGGGAGCCTGCTTCTTCCTCTCCCACTCCCCCTGCTTGTGTTCCCTCTCTCGCTGGCTGTCTACCTCTGTCAAATAAATAAATAAAATCTTAAAAAAAAAAAAATCTTTGGTGTGGAGGCCTTTCCATGCTCATCACAGAGGAAGGCAGCCAAGGTGGACACGATTATTCCCCTCTCCCTAGGCATGTGCTGAGCCAAGCTCTGGGAAGTGTGGAGACCAGGTCTGTGCAAGTCCCTTTGGAGGAGCCCACGTGAGGCCATGGGTAATTGAGTTTTTAACACTATATTCTTGGTAGGGAAAATTTGAAGGTGAAAAAAAAACGTTCTTGTGAAGCAACCGGACTGTGGGGCCTGCACATATCTTCTGCAGACAGCCCCGCGTTCTTGAATTCAGCGCTCCTAGCCCTGGGGACGTGCTGCTTGGGAGCGGGAGTTGACAAGCCGTGACCTGCAGGACAAATCTGGCCACAGCCTGTGTTTGTAAATGAAGTTTCATTAGCACATAGCCACGCCCATTCGATGATATATTGTCAAAGGCTGGTTTCAGCTACACCTGCCCAGGTGAGTCTTTCCAGCAGAGACCGTGAGGCGCGCCAAGCCTAACATCATTCCTAACTAGCCCTTTCTGAAAAAAAGTTACAAACCGCTTCTCTATAGAGACTACCCAACAAGGCCATGTGCCAGAGGGGGCTTCCCAGGAGAAGGCAGTCAATAATTATGGTCTGGATGGCAACGCGTAGTTTAAAAAATCTTTCACAACCATCATCTTGGGTAAATCACCCAGCAATCCTGTGAGATGGAGATTCTGATTTTCCTAATGGTCCAGAGGAGTATCCTGAGACTCAGAAGCAAAATGATTTGCCCAAGTGTCATACAAACAGCCAGAGGCAGAGCTGGGAACTGAGCCCAGGCTGGGTGGATCTAAGAGGCCACGCTTCCCCACCATCCCACCCTGAAATTGGAAACCCGTGCCCCTCCCATGCACCACCCCCCCAGTGCTATGGCCAGTCACATGGGAAGGTCACTTAGCCCTCCGGACCTTCTTTTTCTCATATCCGGAATAAGGAATCACTCAAATACTCATTTGGAAAGACGCTAAGGGACTTTCCAATGACATGGGCCCCCTATGAAACATTTCCTAGGGCAAAAACACTATGTCCTTCACCCAACCATGGACAGGCCATTGGAGAAGCTAGCGAGGCAGGGCTGAGGTGGGGAGGAGGGGGAGAAGCAGCCTGCTCTACGGACGGGCCCTCCTAAAGCCTGCGGAGGGCCCCTGGGCCCCACGTGCCACATCAGAGCATGGAGACAGTAATAGCAGGCCCAGAGAGGAGGTCGAGCACGTGCAGGACTTCTCCCTGGCTCCTGACCATTCGGCCTCCAGAGAAAGAGCAGTGTGCGAGGCCCCCAAAGCCCCGGCGGCCTGGTGCGGGGGTGCAGGGGGCAGGTGTTGCCCCTCACACCTGTTGGGAGCATGGGTCCCAGGGACAGAGCTAAGAGCAGTCACCCCTCTGCCACATGTCCCACCATCTGCGTCAAAGTCTCTCTCGCTCTCCCAGAGCACCCCCCAAATCATTATTAACATTATAAATAAAAACGAGAGGCAAGTTATTAAGTATAAAATATGCAGAGTCCCTCCCAGAACTCGCCGGGCAGTTCATAAACGTGATGGCTTAATTTCGCTGCTGATCCAGGCAGCCGATGAAACATCTCCAGCTCCTGGGCTAACGGAAGCTGTGGACGAAGTAGAGGGGAGAGA
Organism: Ursus maritimus; assembly: GCF_017311325.1. Lineage (NCBI taxonomy): Eukaryota > Metazoa > Chordata > Mammalia > Carnivora > Ursidae > Ursus > Ursus maritimus. Next base: position 6,593,050 of record NW_024425341.1, on the reverse strand, counting down.
AGACCACGGGCAGCTTCCATGCTGCCGGCCGGGGACCCAAAGGGAAGCCCTGGGCCGAGATAGAGCCCACAGTCTTCACCGTGTCACGGCAGCCGTCCACACCAGGGACCTAGAACTCCCAGAAAGGGAGCCCCTTTGCTGCATTGACAACTCCGCTCCTCCGCTGAGGACCCAGAATGCCCACCTGGAGCCCGCTTGAAGATCCAAGAGGAGTTCCTCCTTCGTACCTAGAGGAAAGTATTTTCAAATAAGATCTAGATAAGGTTGAAAAAAATTTTAGGACAATCTAGTGATTCTGACCCTAGGGGCCCCTGTCCTCAAAACCCAGGCTGCATGGAAACCACCAACGTCCATCAACAGATAAATGGTGACTAAATTGTGGCATATCCATGCAACGAAGTATTATTCGGGCGTGAAAAGTAATAAAGCACTGCCCCGTGCCACGACATGGACAAGCCTTGAAAACCTTGTGCTAAATGAAAGAAGCCAGACACAAAGTCACATATTGTGTGATTCCACGGATACAAAATATCCAGAATAGGGACATCCCTAGAGACAGAAAGGAGATTAGTGGTGCAGGGGCTGGTGAAGGAGAGAACAGGGAGGGACTGTTTAAAGCAGGTTTATATTCAAGAAATTGGCTCTTCTTCATGGGTTTCAGATTTTTCAATCCAGAAACCCAGTGGACACCTGGCTCCATGATCCTGGCTCCCTGTATGGAAAGGGCCTGCAGTTCTCCGGCTTCTACCTCTTCAACCCACCCAAGCATCAAAAACAACAGCCAGCCTTTTGTCCCACGTAGGGCAGGAGCAAGGAGCCTATGGGAGAGAGAGCTCAGTGTAGCAGAGAAAACGAAGAGTTGCAAGTCAAAAGAACTTTACTGCAGTCCTGGGTCTGCTATGGTCAAGCTGCAAGCTCTTGAGCAAGTCCCTTAAATTCTCTGATCCTCAACGTCCTCCTCTAGAAAACAGGGCTGGTGACGTTGGCCTGGCCTTCTTCTCGGATTTGTTGTGAGCATCAAATAAGATACTTTGTAGTATTATTGGTAACTCTTTAAAAACCAGTGTACTGGGACACCTGGTGGGGCAATCGGTTAAGCCGCTGACTCAGGTCATGATCTCAGGGTCGTGAGATTGAGCCCCACGTCAGGCTCACGCTCAGCACAGAGTCGGCTTCATAGTCTCTCTCCCTCTCTCTCTGCCCCTCCCACTTGTTCTCTCTCTCTCTCTCTCTCTCGCAAATAAATAAAATTTTGAAAAAAGCCCAGTGTATTAACAAACAAGTATGTATTAAACAACCACCAAGCTCCTAGCAGTTGGGCTAAGTAATGGGAGTTGGGTGGGGACCAGATGGGGGAGAGAACAGGTGTAAGAAACACGCCCGCCCTCCATACAAGAAGGCAAAACCAACGCAATGACACCATTGGAAAGCACAAAACAGTGCTATGGAGTCAGTAGGGGTGCATTCCTGGAAGAAACGTTGAGAGCCCAGAGCCCTGGGTTCTAGGCATGCTCTGCTTCCAACCCTATGGGCCATTTGAGAATCACTTAAATATGTTGGTTTTAGTTTCCTCTTTTCTCAGATGAGAGAGTTAAAGTCCTCAAAGATCTGGCTTTCAAGTTCTGATACAAAGCGAAATTAAAAGACAAAAGACAAACAGGAAATGTATTTTTAATACCTATGTCAGAAGACGGATGCTCTTAATATGTAAAGGGGCTTTATAAAATCAATAGGAAAAAGATGGATACCCCAAAAGGAAAAAAACAAGTGAATAACACACGCCTTTGTACCAAGATTTCCCTGCTAATTATAATAAAGAGAAATTGAAAACAGTCTAAAGCCAAAGCAATAAGGATAGTTTTCATATTAATCAGGCACAGTCATATCACATCGCTACTGATAATCATATTTTTCATAATATTTCATGATAAAGTGTTCATAATAAAAGAGGAAAAAAGAATGGAACTTTCAGGATGCCAGTTTTATGTTTTATTTCTCTGAAAAAAAAAAAAAAAGACCGTTATAGAGAGACAATAAGTAGTCTGGAAGAACATACACCAGAAGGTTAACAGTAGTTATCTCTGAGTGTAGGTTAATAATTTTATTTCTCCTTTATACTTTTATGTTTTTCTGAATTTCTATAATGAGCACATTATTTTCTAATTTAGAAAAAATACGTTTAATCTATGATGCAACAGAATAGCTAATTCAGGGTTTTACATTCAGCTCCATTAAAATTTTATTCTAGCACCAAAGTGATAAAACCTTCACTAAAATAAATTTTCAAAGGTTATTAAAAACGGCCTTTATTATTCTGCGACTGTTTCTCTGTAACAGCATCTGTCTCACTTAACTGCTGATTAACCTGCCTCTATTCTCAACTACTCATAAAATTTCTTGAGGGCAGAAATCTAGTCAAATTTATTCATAGCGTCAAATACTATAGTAGGTGCTCAATAAATGTTTGTTGAATAAATAGTAACAATGGAGAGATTGTTGGTCTGGAAGAAATCGGGCAAGAGGCGATAGAAAGTGAGGTGGGCCATGGGGCGCGTGGGGGGGCTCAGGCGGTTAAGCATCTGACTGTTGGTTTCAGCTCAGGTCATGATTTCAGGATGGTGAGATCGAGCCCCGCATCAGGCTCCATGATCAGCAAGGAGTCTGCTTGAGATTCTCTCCGTCTGCCCTTCCCCCCAACTCATACTCTCTCTTTTGCTCTTTTTCTCTAAAATAAATAAATGAATCTTTAAAAAAAGGGGGGGAGGTGGGCCTTGAAGAATGGAAGCAGCAGAATATTTATAAATCCGTCCATCTATTCAGTGAGCCCCGCTGGGCCCCAAGCACTGTGCTGGACACGGAGCCTGCGGAGTTAAACCGGACCCAGAGCCTCACAGGGAGGAACTCACAGCTCAGGGATAGAGGCAGATGCGTGAAAAAACGGTGGGAATAAAAAGAATAAAGCTAGACCAAGATGCACAAAGGAAGAAGCTGTCCGTGCCGCTGGCACTGAAGAGCAGGAAGAGAAGCAGGGAGAAGAGACGAGGCCATGAGGACAGTGTTCAAGGGACAGGGAGAGGGAGGGCAGCGATCAAAACCAAGGCTGGGACGCTGGAGAGAGGGGCAGGCGTGGACGACAGCGCACCTGTCAACTCCACATCCTTCTCTGTCACCCACATCCACGAGAAGTTCACAGGTGGAGAGCCAGGGACTGGAAACGTGCACACCTTCTCAGGAGGGCTCTTCCGCATCCCTGGACACAGGTTGGGGTCCCAGCAACTGAGCTCAGCGAGCTCTCCCTGTGACCAGCTTGGCAGGAATCCTGTTCCCCTGTTTCCCCACACGCTGGTCTGGGCGTATGTGGAAAATGATTTTAACTTTGAGAAGGGGTGGTCCTTACACTGGGGAGCCCATAACCCTGCCATCTGCATCACAATGCCATCACCTCAGGGTGAGAGAAAGGCGGGTAGAAGGAGGATCTTCCTTTCATGCTTGGTTCTCCAGTTCTCAGTGGGTTTCCCCTACAACGTGAGCTGGAGGAACCTCTCCCGGACAGCTCTGAGGGCACACCCAGTGTCCTGCATACCAGGAAGGGAGCTTCTTCCATCCAGGAAATGCCTACCTCAGTGTCTGCTCCGAGGCTGTGAGCCAGAATGCATGGTTGGAACACAGGCAAATGTAAATTAATGGAGTCCTCAAGCTGGGCTTCTCAGCAAGGTAACAAAATGTTGACATCAGCCTGAAAGTCAAATTAGGCTTTGCATTATGTGGTGTGACCTGAGGTGCTGACACCCTGGCCGTCTGCCTTCCGTGCTTCAGGAAAGCATGTGATTGGGAACAGAGCTCATGACTTCAGCTGCTTCCCAGAACGCCCCTAGACAGCGAAGAATCCTTGGTGAGCAAATCTGTGATGTTGCTTCAACCTCTTCCAGGAAATGTGCCTTATGATGCATTTAGTCGTTCTTCCCACCATTGCTGAATATCTACGATGTGTCTGGTACTGTGATAGGTACCGGGGGGCAGCAGGTGACCTCCAGAGGTGGAGCGGATAGCGACCCAGCCTGTGAAACCTTGCCAGGACCATGGCGGTCTCTAGCTACCGCCCCATAACTCTCCTCTCTTTCCTGATCAAGTTGGTTTTCCCAGGTGTCCTCCCTGCCCTGCCCCCCAATCACCCCTCAGTCCACCTCAGGCTTCCTCTGCCCCCACCTGTCCATGGAAACTTCTCCCCTGAAGGACACCAGAATCTCCTCCTGTCACACCCACCGATGGGACTCATTCCTCAGGTCACCTGACCTTCTTTGAATGTTTGCTGTTGCCATACCACTCCTTTTCGAAATTCTTCTCTTTCTTGTCCCTACTCCCTTACGGTTTTCCTACAGCCTTCCTAACGTAATTCTCCTTAAGCCCTCAAAGCCCACCCCCCCATGTCCTACAACTGTAGAACCCACGTTTGTTGGCATGACAACCTCTTGTGATCCAGCTGCTGCCAGCTTCTCCAGACTCATCTCTGCCTCAGTCACCCCTTCTGCCCATACCCGATGCTACAGCAACCCCAAACCACGTAGGATACCCCTCCCAACCCCATGCTTCCTCCTCCTCCCCTGGAATACCTTTTTCCTCCCCACCTGGAGATCCACCTGGTGAACCTGGGCCACTGTTCAAAACCTAACCATCTGCCGCTTCCTCGGTGAGGTCTTCCCTGACCAGCCCCCACCCCCGTGGACTCCAGAAAGAGTCCGCTACCCCTCCTCTGGACCACCTCTGCCCCCTGCACTCATTTCCTCTGTCATGCTTGCCCCATTGTATTGTCACTGTTTCTGTGTCTGTCTCACCCACCAGGTTCCAAACGTCCCAAGGGCAGAGATGATGTCCCACACTTCTCTATCTCCAGCTCCTGGCACGTTGTCTGGCGCTCAATTGAATTTTAAGAAATATTTATGGAGCAACTTTAAGGAGCTTTTTGTTTAAGAGAAAAGATGCCATTGACACTAACTTTTGAAGGATTTAGGTTTTAGACACAAAGGACATGGGCAACCCGAGCGCTATAGCAGGAGGAAGAAGCCAGGAGAAAAGCCTAGAAGCCGGTGGTCCTGAGAAGAGATGGCGCTGTGGGCCGGTCAGTTTCTCCCCAGGGTGGAAGGCACAAAGACATGCATGGGGAACCAAAGGAGAGCACTTTCTTGTTTCCGGGCTCCTCAGCCCCTGCCCAGCAGAGGGGGCACCCATTCTTTAGGAAGGCCAAAACTTCCCTAGCCCTGACTCTCATCCCACAACCGGACTCTGATCTTCTCCCATGAATTCACTCCCTCCCCAGCACTGTGAGCCCCTGGATGGGCCTTGGCATTTAGAGCCCGGCTGGTCAGACGAGACTTACCCCCAGGAAATCATGAGAGAACGAAACAAGACAACACACAGGATAAGAGCTAACCGGAATATCACCCAATGCCAAATGCATATGGAGGGTAATAACTGCAATGGGAGACGGATGAAAGGCATCCTTGCGGGCTGCTTTTTCTGGGAACATATATGGAGGAGCTGGGACTCCAGTTGTTCTCTGAAGGAGGGGAACGTTTCAGAAGTAGGTGGAACGCATCCAAGCAGGGGGGGTCACGTGGACCAGGGCACAGAGGAGGAGGTGGCTCAGCACCTGGGCCCTTCAGATGCATAGGTAGTAGAGGGCAGTTCCCCGACCGGGAAAGTCCATCCAACAGCTCTCCCCTATTGCAGGGGGGCTACTGTCACTCTTCCAGCTTCTCCCTGGAAGGAATGATGTGAGGTCTCTTGCTAAACCCATTTAGAACTCTTGCTGTTGGCAATTTCTAGAGCTGATGAGGAAAACCTGAAATAAGAAAATTTACCTTCCATGGAGTTTCTTGGGCAAAATTCGGACTGTGGGACAGCATGTCCTCTGAGCTGCGGGCAGCCACCTCTGAGAGGCTAAGCCGCTGGGAGCCCATTGCTCTGTTTTAGTGCTGGAAGCACCGCAGTCAGAAAGAGGTCTGATCATCAGGCACTCAGGTGGCCCTTCCAGCCACTGTTTAGATACCAAAATGGGAAACAAACAAGAGGACTACACTAGGGCATGTCTAAGGATGACTCAGGAAATTTGGACCTGTGACTCAGTCCATTTGGACAGGACAAAGGGGGACCCTAATGTCCCAGAAAAAAGTAGGATTACCCAGGAAGTGAGTTAGTTGGTGAGCAAGGAATCCATCTCAAGCCCTAAAATATTTGAGCAGAAGTGGAGAGTGTGGGTTCCAGATTTCTTTGGCATGGCGGTCACAGGTCCGTGCACAAGATGGAAGGCCAAATGTTGGTCAAGTTACAGCAAAGAGCTCATACTTTGTCTTTGTTTCTATTTTCTATCTTGACAAAAATTGTGTTTGTTCGTTTGGTTTTTTACCCTGCCACAAGATAAATAAAACCATGACTTATGTTTCAAAACTTGCAGTGATTTTATGTGCATTTGAGAGTTGCAGCATGTGTCCTGCTGCTGTGATTTTTTTTCCCACCTGGAAAGATGGAGGGGGGGTGTGTTCATGCTCCCCGCCACTGTGGCTCTCCAATGTCATGTCTATGCCATGCTTACTCTCCCACCCACCTCCCAGCCCACTAAAGGGTGTAAATCATAGAGGCTAAGCACCATTTTCACATCAGTCCCTGTCCACCCCCTTGGGGCAGTAACTATTAAGAAATAAAGCCAGCTGTGCCCAAGAACCCCAACGTATGGAGGAATGTGCGCTCTTGCCTTGGCCATACAGACCCATCCTTTCTCAAACCTCCTTGAAAAGGTAAAACCCCGAGCTCTGACAAGAGGCCAGATGACCTGAGACATGAAGAAGGGCTTCTCAAAAGTGGCATGGGAAATGGGGGGGCGGGGAGGTTGTGGAAGAGAAATGTAAGAGCCCAGTGCATAATGTTATGTTTTAAACCACATGCCTTTTTCCAGACTGGGTTATTAAATTAATTCAGAACTTATGCTCACACTTAAAAGATTTCTGTCATATTTTATGAACACGATGATCTCAGAGTAATTTGCACTGGAAATGTGTCATATTAAATCAGGGGCACTAATAAACTTTATTACTGAAACTCCACACGGATCAGACGTGGCAGATAAACCATCCTACTTTTGCACTCATATTCATGCCATTGAAATATGGCTCTTCCTATGGGGAAACATAAATAAGCTGGATAATATTCCCTCTGCCCCACCATAAATGTGCCCATCGAACTGGAGGTGTCACCTGCCCGTCCTGCCCTCCCACACGGGAGCTTGTTCTAGGAGTGGGACAGATTGACCCAGGCAGAGATATTTCTTTGGGATTTTAAAACACTTTGACTTTCGTGACTTTATCACCTTCCATTCACACTGGCGTAGCCCTTATGCTGGCCTGTGTATAACTGCTAAGAATTGTTTTACAGGCACAAGTATGGTATAAAAAGTACGGAGTGGTGAGTTACGACACCTGAGTTCTTCTGGTTCTGCTACCAGCTGGCTCTGCGATCTGAGCACAAATCAGACAGGATGGTGTAATAAGGAGCACACAGGCACTGGGATCAGAAGTTTATTTCCATTTAACAGAGGTTTTTTGAAAGCTTCACATGATCCAGGCCCTGTACAAGGCACTAGAGATGCAAGAATGACTAGGAATTCAATTAGAATGCCAACAGGATTATTTGAGAAACAATATTAAATTATCATAAAATATGTACAGATTTGCACAATTGCATAGAAATACTTGGTGACTTTTTTAAATCTATATTAAAAATTAATGTCTGAGAATAGACAAGTAAATTCAGAAGGGTGGGAGAAACCTTGCCTCTCCAGATATTCAGTACAAAGCTAGGATGTTCTAAATGATGTGGCAGAGGCAAACTCCCACCCAACAAACCTGTGGATATGAGAACCAAGGTGGAAAGAAGAGAAACAATTAACTGGAAGTCTGTATTAGGAGCAAATGGACTTCCCAGGAGTCGTCGCCAGCACAAGTGGTCAAGCAACTAGCTTCCCTACTACCCAAGAAAACTGGGAGTCTTTTTTCTGAAAAAAAAAAAAAATTTAACCAAAGAGATCTGAATTCAGGCAGATGGGTTCATCAAAGGACAGGAGCTAGGGACAGCATAAAAATAGGGGAATTCAGTGAAGGTCTACTCTTTACATGCTGAGGCATAAGACCCTCCACCCTTTCCTGCCCTGTGTCTAGAAGGTAAGCAGCCAAGTACCCCCTGACACACACCAACAGAACTCTGAAGCAGGAAACTGGATGACACTTCTGTAGTAGGGAAAAAAAGACCTCCCACATACTGACACCGACACCGACACCGGAGGGATGTGGTGCAAAGGGTCATTGCAACTTGATCTGCATCCTCCTCCAGGGAGCCCCTCCCCCTCTGCACAAATAGCCTCCACTTAAGTGAACAGAGAGCCAAGGATCATCAGACCCTTAAGGAAATCCTTCTCATAGAAGATACAATCAAACACAAACATGAGAAAAAGAGTTTCGAAGAAAAGTAGACCAAACAATAATATCCTCAAGAGAGAAGATGATTTTTTCAACCATAAAGCAAAAGGCCCAACTTGAAAATAAGAAAGAAGTCTTAGAAATTAAAATTGAGAACCAAAATAACATTATTCAAAAGGTCTAAAATTAAAAGTTAAGGAAATCTCCTATAAATTAAAACTGAATGACTGTAGAGTAGAAAATAGAGATAGAAAACAGATGAAAATCTGGTGTAAACCCCCGAAGGGTGAAAATCCAAATAATAAGAATTTAATAAAGATAGAAGAGAACATTCATAGGAAGAAAATTATTGGTGGAAAAATTAAATAAAATTTCCCAGAACCAAAGCACATGAGGATACTCGGAGTGACTAGCATAGTGAATGGGGCGGGGAGATCCACACCAAAGAACATCATTGTGAAATTTCAGGACATCCAAGATAAAGAGATAATCCATAAAAATTCCATGTGTCAAGGTGGGAAATGAAGGAAGCTAGTGCATATGAAGAAATGGGAATCAGAATGGGTCAAACTTCTCAAAAGAAATTTTAGGCATCAAATGACAGTGGATCAAGGTCTTAAAAATTTACAAAGGGAACAAAAAAATCAGTTGCACCTCCATACACTAACAATGAACAATCCAAACAAGAAACTAAGAAAACAATTTTATTTATAATAACATTAAAAAAAGTAAAGTACTTAGGAATAAATTTAACCAAGGAGGCAAAGGACTTGTATACTAAAAGCTATAAAACATTCCTAAAAGAAATTAGGAAGATACAGGGGTGCCTGGCTGGCTCAGACAGTACAGCATGCCACTCTTGATCTCAGGGTTGTGAGTTCAAGCCCCACGTTGATATAGAGATTACTCAAAAAATATGTTTTTTTAAATAAAAAAAAAAAGAAGAAGGCACAAAAAAGGAAAGACATCCCTGTTCATGGACTAGAAGACATAATAATGGTAAGATGACGATATTGCTCAAAGCATTCTTACAAAATTCAGCACAATCTCTATCAAAATCCCAACAATGTTTTGCAGAAATAGACAAATCTATGCTAAAATTCACATGGCATCTCAGGGGACCCCGAATACCAAAACAATTTTGAAAAAGAACAATGTTGGAGGAGGTCTCACACGTTCTGATTTCAGCACATACTACAAAGCTATGGCAATCAAAACAGTGTGGCACCAACATAAAGACAGACATAAAGACCAAAAGGACAGAATGCAGAGCCCAGAAATAAACCCTAGCATATATGGTCAATGATTTTTTACAAAGATGCCAAAACCATCCAACAGTCCAACAAATGTTGGGAAAACTGGATATCCACACGCAAATTAATGAAGTTAGACACTTATCTTATGCCCTATACAAAAATTAACTCAGAACAGATCAACAACCTAAACAAAAGAGCTAAATCTATAAGTCTTTTAGAAGAAAACATACAGGGAAATCTTCATGGCATTGGATCTGGCAATGTTTCCTTGGCTATGGCACCAAAAACACAGGCAACAAAAGAAAAAATAGATAAGCTTAATTCATTCAGAATTAAAACCTTTGTGCATCAATAGACACTATCAACAGAGTGAAAAGAGAACCTACAGAACGGGAGAAAATATTAGCAAACCATATATTTGATAAGAGATGGATATTCAGAATATATGTAAAGAGCTCCTACAACACAACAACAAACCCAATTCAAAACTGGGCAAAGGACTTGAACAGACATTTCTCCAAAGATCTACAAACGGTCAATAAGCACATGAAGAGATGCCCAACGTCACTAATCAGCAAATCAAACACAATGAGATAGCGCTCTATACCCATTTGATGGCTATTATAAGATACAGGTTTTCTAAAAAACAGAAAATAGCAAATGTTGGCATGGACAGAAGGAAATCAGAACCTCTGTGCATTGCTGGTGGGAAAGTAAAATGGTGCACTGCTTAGAAAATGGTATGGCAATTCCTCAAAAAAACTAAACATGTAATTACAATGGGATCCAGCGATTCCACTTTGAGGTATAGACCCAAAGCAAGTGAAACCAGGGACCCGAATAGAATTTGTACACCATGTTCGTAGCAGCATTATTCGCTATAGCCATTAATGCTATAACCAGCATTATTCACTGAAGGCAGAAGAAAGCCAACCGTCCATCAACAAACGAATGGATAAACACAATGTGGTATGGCTGCACAATGGAATAGTTTCATTCAGCAATAAAAAGGAACAAACTACTGTTACCTGAAACAAAATGGGTGAATCTCAAAAAAAATATTAGGCTAAATTAAAGAAGCCGGATTAAAGAATGTTATATGATCCCATTTACATGATATTTCTAATGACGGAAAATCAGTAGAAACAAAGTAGATCAGTGGTTGATTGGAACCACAGGTGGCTGTGGAGGCTGACTTTAAATGGGCACCAGGAGACTTTGAAGGGGATGAAAATGTTCTAAAACTGAGCATAGGGATGGTCGTACAACTGTGTAAGCTTACTGAACTCAGTCAACTGTACACTTAAAATGGATGACTTTTATGGCGTGTAAATTGTGCCTCAATAAATCTGGTTTTTTTTAAGTAGTGTCAGTTATTCTTTCCCAACACATACTGTATTTCCCAAAGAGCTTTGTTCTCAAATTCAGAAAGTGAGCAGGGAGGGGTTGCAAGGGTGAGGGAGGCAAAATGAAAAAGATTGAATTGTCCACTCTAGGACCTAATGACTCCCAGAAGGAAGAAAGGCAGGCTTTGGGGGCTGCCATGTCATGAGACGTCAAGGAGACATACGGTGGGGCCAGAGTTCCTCTCCGTACAGGGGGAACATGAAGGGCAACATTGCCTGAGAAATTCCCAGGTGCTATTTCTCAAGCTCCCCTTGGGACATCAGAACGCTGGTGCAAAGTGAAGTCAGCCCCAGGGAGAGGGACAGTGCTTCTCCTCATTCTCCTACTGCCAATTTGCAACCTGAAGAAGAAAGAAGGGAGGAGTCTTCATCATAAAGTAATAAGAGGAAAAGAGGGGATCCAAATGTGTATGTGTGTAAATGTGTGTGTGTGTGTGTGCACGTGAGCACACAGCTAAACCCATCTAAGAAACAGACTTGTGTGTGTGTGACATACAAAGTTTCATCACAATTATATTACATATTTTTAATTAGGGGAAACGGGAAGATGGTAATACACTCAAATGCTATTCTAAGCTGTTAATTGTTAACTAGGAAGTTAATGTTACTCAAAAAAAAAAAAAAACCTTCCCTTTTCCCTTAGCCCACGTGCAAATTCAAGCTTTTGTGTAATGAAATGAATGCTAATGCAAATAAGATTTTTATGGATAAAAAGAGCCTACAATGTTAGTTTCAAAATTAGTGCTATTAATGAAAGAATGGACATACTGGAAAACGAGGAAACAAATGATAAACATAGTCAATGGGTTAAAACAAAAACTTTCACCAGCTTCATGAGTCTGGAAATCCACATTCTCTAACACAACCAGAGGTGCGTGGTCGCCACTGTCACTATTAAGTGTGCAAGGAGATGAGGAAGACCAAGGAGGCAGGACCTAACTAACACAAAGATAATTCTTCTGCTTGTATTTCCAGAGTGGCCAGTTCCATAATCAGATTAGGCAAACATTTATAGAATTTCTACTTTCCCATTATGCTTTACAGTCATAACAAACGGTGTGATTCATTTGTATGGAAAAGTTCATTGAAAGCCAATGTAGAAACTAGGTTTGACCCTGCGAGGTGTGTACTGGCTTATGCATGTGTAAGATGTGAAGAATCATTGTGACCTCTCAGGATTGTCCTGAGAATAAAATGGTGCCATTGCCACAAAGAAGCCACCCAGGAAAGGGTAAATCTTTCTCCATCCCACTCCACATCGCACCCACTGCTCACTGACCTGCGTGCACGCATACACACATGAAGCAGGTCTTACCCCGAGAAGTTTTGCGAACATTCCCCATGCAGAAATAGAAAGGGACCATTTCTGAGAAACCCAAACAGACACACGCAAGATTAACACTGTAAAGGGCATTTCTGCTCCCAGGAAAGAAGAGCTGGTTACAGGAAGAAGCAAAGGGACACCTGCTGCCCCTGCCCTGCCCGGTTCTGACCAGAAACAGGATTAGGGATGCCAGAGCACCCAAATCTGGCTAGGAATGTGCTGAGTGAAAGGCAGTGACTGGGGAACGTGGCTGATGCTGAGGTCAAGCCTGCATATCCAAGCCCCATAAGGAGATGGATCCTGGCAACAGTCTTCCTCCTGGCCCCACCCACACATACATATGTCCCATTGGATGGAGAAGCTATGTCTGGGGGTTGGGAGAAGAAGCAACTAAATGCAATCTATTCCCATCATCAGGAAGGAAGAAAAAAAAAACTAAAAACATTGGTCCTATTGACAGTAAGGCCAGAAATCCTTTTCAAATATCAGCATCTGAGAGGGGCTGCAACAAAGCAGGACTCTGGAATAGAGAACTGTAGTCCTTAGAGAAAACATTCAGCTGCTACAGAAAAAGCCAAAATAATGGTGGCTCACACATGATAGTTCATTTCGTCCACACCTAAGGATCAAAGTGTACATAACCCGGACAGTAAGGCAGAACCACAGTATCAGAACTCCAGGCTCCTTCAAGCGTACAGCCCTCACAGACTCAACATGTGGTTTCCATTTTGTAATTTGGGCTGGCTACTGTGCCTCCTCCATTCTGTGTACATTCCAGCCAGAAGAAAGGGGAAAGAGCAAGGCAAGCACCCTTTTCCCCTGGTGTTTAAAGGGACAACTAGAAAGTTGTGCACATTACTGGAGTTCACATTCCAATGACTAGAACCAAGTAATAAGGAGCGTCAATACATAGCTCCAAGGGAGGCTGGGAGATGTAGTCTTACTTTGAGTGGCCATACATGTAGCACAATTTGGGGGGTGTGTTGGTTTCCCAGGGCTGCCACCCCACAGTACCACAAACTGAGTGATTGAAACAACAGAGATTTATTCTCTCAAGTTTCAAGAAGCCAGAAGTCCAAAATCCAGGCTCTGAGAAAGAAACCCTCCCATCCCTCTTCCCGAGCTTCTGGTGGCCGCTGACAGGCCTTAGTGTTCTTGCCTTGTGACTGCATCACTCCAATTTCTTTTTTTTTTTTTTTAAGATTTTATTTATTTATTTGACAGAGACAGCCAGTGAGAGAGGGAACACAAGTAGGGGGAGTGGGAGAGGAAGAAACAGGCTCCTAGCTGAGGAGCCTGACATGGGGCTCGATCCCAGAACGCCGGGATCACGCCCTGAGCCGAAGGCAGACGCTCAATGACTGTGCCACCCAGGCGCCCCAAGCATCACTCCAATTTCTGCACCACTATCACACGGCCTCCATGTTTCAGGGTCCAAACCTTCCTTTCCTTTCCCATATAAGGACACCGGTCATCTTAATGTAAGATCATACTGCTAAGACACTATTTCCAAATCAGGGTGCATTCACAGGTACCAGGAGTTAGGACTTGGACATAGCTTTCTGGAGGATATTATCCAATGCACCACAGGGGGCTACTGCTGAAGGAAGAGGACAACGGGGGATGTCGGTGACCACCTGCCACGGTACACCGTGCATCAGGGAACGTCCACTGTGACACCAGAACTCACTCTCCTGGTCTAGTCTGTCTAGAAGTGAACCCAACCAGCATTCCTCCTCTGCGGACCCTTCATCTTCTAGACAGTTCGCATGTCTTGTGCCCCCAGACTCATCTGTTCGTCTCCCACAGACCCACGTCTGGGAATGCCCTCCATGCTTCTCCCCTCAGCCCAGCCCCATTGCAGGGTTTGGCCACCCCCAAGGCTTTCTCCTCTGCCCAGGGCACAGTGGCAAACAGCTGTGGAGTAAGGCCACATTATGGCTTTTGTGGAACCTAGGTGCTTGGCCTTCATGGGCCCTTTTCTCTATTTAAAAAAAAAAAGTTAACTATTAAAATGTGCATTTAAGTGTTTATATTTTAAAACTGTATTTTATAAATTTTATATAATAATATTTTTATCATTGTATATAAGTATATGAATATATAATAATATATAAATTATTTTATATAATTTAAAATTTATATTTTATGACTATATTGCTACAAAATTAATATATTGATCATTATATATTAGTATTTTATATTACATATTCTATTATATATTAATAAAATAATTTTATATTATATATTAATATATTAAATACATATTTAAATGTTTATATTAAAATTCTATTTTATGACTTTATTGCTATAAAAATTAATGTATTAATATATATAAAAACATTTTCTTCAAACAAAAAAATTTTTTCTTGTCATTTCAAAAAATATTTAAATATGTTCATGAATCCTTAGAAGTATGTAGACCCTAGGCACTGATCTCCTTGCCTAATGGTAAGTCGTCCCAACTGGAGAGCATGCTAAAAGGGACAGCAGAGAGAACAGCCACCAGATCTGACCACAGACTTCTGATTAGAGAATGGGAAGTGTTATCCACCACGTCCTCCTACCCCCTAACAATTTGTTCACTTAATTTGCTCTCACAACAATTTAGGAGCATACAACTAGGCACCAGACAACCCATCATCAGGTCAGAAAGGGCAGCTTCCTTTCAGAGCTATGACACAAACTTCCTCACTCCAACTGAGCTGCCACCACTAATGTCAACCACATGATTTAGAAGAAGTGTGCCCACACCATACAACATGGCGGACACAAAGCCTCTATTGTAGGGTGAGAGAAACTGCCCACTCTTCAACGTCATGAACTGTTCAATCCTGCACCACAAATCTGACTAATCCCCAAACACATTTCATCCCACACTAGTCAAATCTATTATTTCCTGATGCATTTAGTTTCCACTCATAAACTGACCTAGAAGACATGACCAACTAAAACTCGTGTATCCCACAAAACCCCTCAGTCTCAGGCAAATCAGAACAGTTGGTCAACCCCGTAATGATATCTAAGTGTCATCATCCTCTGCTGACATTTATGTGTTTAGACCAATAAGATGAAAAACACTGAAAAAAATTTTAAAGTAGTGATTGTAGTTCTGGAAAGTTCAAGTAGAGAGTCCGATGCTACAGCTCAGCAAGATGCATGTGGGCAGTGAATGTGGCCAAACCAGGTTCCCCTGGCTTTCATGGCATCTTCAGTGTGGAAAGGAATGGCTATGAGTCAGCTCCCTCTTTTCTGGGCTCCCTGGAACCGTCTCTTCTAGAAATATTTTGGATGAATTGCCAAAGGAGAAAAGGGAGCTGGGCTGTGGTTCTCAAACCACAGTGCACTTAAGAATAAGTGGAACTTGTTAAAAGTATGCTTTTCTGAGCCTTAGCCCCAGAAAGTTTAGCTTGGGAGAGTCCAAAAAGCAGTTTTTTCACAAGAACCCCAGCAATCCTGATGCACATAGTTAGTGGGTGGACCACACTATTTCAAACTCTGGAGCAGGGGGGAAGCCCTGAGAGCTGCTCCCTGTCTCAGCAAGTAAAGCAGAACTGTGCACTCATGAAAAGGGAGGCACTTAGTTGTAGGACTGCTGTTATCTAAAAAGCACAGTCTTGTAAATCTTGAGAATGTTGCAAAGCATATCGCAGTTAATCAAGATAACTATACTCTACATATATATATGTGTGTGTGTGTGTTGTGTCATACATTTACTTATAATGTATACAGACAATGACATAAATGAGATAACAGCCACTAAAGTGACTGTATATAACAGGTACTCAATAAGTATTTATTCATATATATGCCATGGTGATGTGTTTAACATATACATATATTAAAAAATCCATAGTCCCATTTTGACCATGTTGAATCTGAGATTAACATGGCCATAAGATAACCAAATAGAGTTGACAAATGGGCAGTTGGATATAGGAGCCTACAGTTCTGGAATTTGGTCAGGGGTAAAGTTAGGGCTAAAGATACAGATTTAGAATGTGATCCACATAAAGCTTCCAGTGCTTCAATAAAGCACAAGCCATGGGGGCTGGGGTTTTAATGCTGAATCAAGGTCAAAGGCCCCATGACCTCACTAGCATGAGCTGGGCTCTCTACATGAAACCAAGAACCAGTAAAGCTTAGGCTAGCCATAAAGAGAAATTAGAATGTCTATCAACTCAGGATAGAGTTCCAAGGCCATGTGTGGAAGTCCTTTGCCTTTTGAGGTAAAAACCCTAATTCATTTATAGCTCAGCACAGAAACTCATGGGCCCCAGGCAGAGGCAAGCACAGGATTATCCCACAACCCAAGACATCAACAGGAAAAAAATTCTCACTGACAACATCCCCAAGGGAAGATGCACTCAGGCCAAAATCACTAAATATATGAGGAGGCCAAAAACAGGGCAAGCAATCTACAAACCCCACACTGCCAAACCCATCCCAAAAAAAGAGGGAAGAAATTACGTCTGCAGAGCTAGAGATAATAAAACGATCTGAAAGGAACTTTGAAATTGGTTCAGTGGGAAATAGAAAAATATTTTAAGGGTTTTGAGAAAAAGCTGAATAGGCTGAAAGTAGTGTTTTAGAATTACTAGGGTAGCAGTGACATGGAGAAGTTTGAGACTGGAGCAGCAGGAATAGCCGAGAGGATTTACACCGTCTACCTACAGGTAGTGTTCTCTTCCTCTTCTGAACTCCCCTGAAATTAACTGGCACATCTCTTATGACCTTATGACCTCACCACTTTATTCTGTGTTTTATAGCTACCTCGACATATATAAACCATATAAAGGAACTCGCCAAACTCAAAGCTCCTTTGCATTTGGATAGATGATAGATAGGTACATAGATAGATACGTAAATGATAGATAGATAGACACCCTTCTATATTTCCCACAGCACCTAACATACTGTTCTGGGTACATGGGAGATATTCATAAATAAGGTTTCATAAATAAACAATACAACAAATGAATACGAGCTATGTTAGAAACTGACCTTGCTCTGTGGACCTCTAACTTCAACTGGAGCACAAAACCAAGCTGATGGCACACCATTAGTTCATCTCCCTAGGATAGGTTCCTAAACTTGTTCTCTTCTTAGCCTATATGTACATCATCTGTCAGGGATTTAAAAGTCAGCTGAATTCAGTGACAGCTTTAAGCCCTGTAGCACTGATGAAAATCTTTTGCTATGTGTGGATTTCCCTGGTGCAGATTGCTATGTAACCTGTCTTCCTCTTCAAATTGATTGTCAGTCCATAGACATTTGACTAATCATTATCGTAGGCCTTGCCTTAAAGCTGACTACCCCATTCCCAATTAGTCAGAACCTTTCTCCTTCTCTCTTTGAGGAAGAGGTCCTATGTAATGGCCAAGCCCTGGAAAACAGCAATGACTCAGGAACTTATATAGGGGCACAAACTTGCCACACTGAAGAGCATAATAGCAAAGATTTTAGGACTTCCTGTGAGGCCCAGAGTCAAGCTCACTTCCAAAGCTTTCCTCATTATGGTGGGGGTGATAATAATGATGACGACAGTGATGCCAGTGACACAAAGCTATCTTTTATTGAACATCTAATATTGCCAGGCATTATACTGGGCATCTTTCATACAATTTGGCGTGTAATCCTCACTAGAATCCAATGAGGAAGGTACTAGCATATCTACCTTACAGATGAGAAAATTGAAGATGAAAAGGTTAAATAGATTTTTTTTAAAAAATCTAGTAGGTGTCAAAGCCAAGATTCAAATGTAAGTCAGTGTGAATGCAGTGTGCATTCTTTCCACTTCCTCACATTGCTTCCAGTATATATGCCCATGTTCCAACAAAACACCCAGGGGCATCCAGACACTCTGAATAATTATCTCAAGGACTTCAGATGATGAACATGTGTTTTGGAGCTGGAACAGTTTCCCATGAGACTGGAAGCATGAACAGGCACCAGCTTCCTGAGTTTTTATTCCAATTCCTTTCATGGCTCCTTCAAGAGAATGACTAAATAAATCTGGTCTTATCATGCTCCCTCCATTTCACTCCATAGAGAATGAACTGATTCAGTTCAGCTCCTGGTTTTTGTGTCCCCATTGTAAAGCCAACTACCCACGCACATGGCCAAAGCAATTGCAAACAACCAGCTCTGAAATGTTAATGGACTACTTTAGAGATACAGAGTAAGGCCATAATAGAAAAATCATATTCACAGCACATTCTAGTACTTACACCATTGAAATAGTCCATTGCCAGTGTGGTCCAAACACATTGTACTGGCTTGCTCTCCAGGCTCAAAGTAACTGCAGAATTAATTATTTTAAATGGTTTCAAGAAGCTTAGAATGAGTGATTTTTTTTAATTACTCTACTAAGCACATGACCATCAACAAGACAATGGGAGAAATAAACTGTGGTCAATTCACACTACAATATTAGAAACTAGTAAAAATACATTAATTACAGCTGCTTGTAACAACATGGATGAATCTTAGAAACATATAGGGTCAAGTGACTCAAAATCCAGAGGGAAAAAAACAAATAATAGAAAAAACAGTGATGCATATTAATTAGAGTTATCAGATAGTTACTTTTAAAAAACTATGATTAATATGTCCAAGAAAATAAAGGAAAAGATAGAGAATTTTACCAAAGAACTGGAATCTGTTAAGGGAAGAGTCAAATGGAAATCCTAGAACTAAAACAATAAAATTATTGAAATTAAGAATTAACAGATGGGTTCAAAAGCAGATTAGATATAACCAAAGAGAGGATAATAAAGCATAGAGGAAAAAGAATGAAAAATGAGGGGTAAGAGGGAGAGCATAAGAAGTCCAGGGACATGGTAAATATATCCAGCATATTTATCATTGGAGTCCCAGATGGAGACGAGAGAGATAATGGGATAGAAGAAATTTTCGAAGAAATACTGGCTGAGGGGCGCCTGGGTGGCCCAGTTGTTAAGCGTCTGCCTTTGGCTCAGGGCGTGATCCCGGCGTTCTGGGATCGAGCCCCGCACCAGGCTTCTCTGCTGGGAGCCTGCTTCTTTCTCTCCCACTCCCCCTGCTTGTGTTCCCTCTCTCGCTGGCTGTCTCTCTCTCTCTCAAACAAATAAATAAGATGTTTTAAAAAAAAAAGAAAGGAAATACTGGCTGAGAATTTTCAAAAAATGATGAAAGACATCAAGCCACAGAATAAAGAACTTCTACAAACCCCAAGCAAGATTAATACAAGGAAGACCACATTTAGACAATCACAGAAAAACTGCTAAAAACCAAAGCCAAAGAGAAAAATCTTAAAAGTAGCCGGGGAGGGGGAGGGGACACATTAAAAAAAAATAAAAAAATAAAAATAAATAAAACTGACAACTAAGGAACAGAAGAAATGGAAACCATAAGATAGTTAAAGGAAATGTTTAAAGTACTGCAAGAAAGTAATTGCTAACCTAAAACACTCAGTGTAAATACCCTTCACATCTGAAGACATAATAAAGACATTTTTAGACAAACAAAAGCTGAGAGAATTTATCATTAGCATATCTGCATTAAAAGAAACACTAAAAGGATTTTTTCAGGCAGAAGATAAATACTTCCAGGTGGAAACACAGTAATGCAAGAAGGGAGAATAGCACCTTTTGGTAAAATTTATAAATAAATCTAAGTTAATATTTACTGTATAAAACAATAATACTAATATTCTGTGAAGTTCAAAGTATATAGGGAATTAAATGTACATTAACAATAGCACAAGAGACAAGAGGAGAGTACATGGAGTTAACATGTTATAAGGTTATTGCATTGTCCAGGATGTGATAGAAGTATTCACTTAAGATAGGTTATAACACAACAATGATACATGATGCAATCTCTGGGGTAATCACTAACAAATAATAAGAATGTACAAATAACAATCTAACAGAGTAGGGAAATGTACTGATTTTTTTAAATGCCTGATTAATCCAAAGGAGAGAAAGGAGAACAAAATTAACAAACACGTGGAACAAATACAAAGTAAATAGTAAGACGATAGGTTTAAACCTTACTATCAGTAGTTACTCTAAATATAAATGGACTGAATTCCCAAATTAAAAGACAAGGATTGTGTCTTTTATTTATAAAATATCTTTTATTTATAAAAATAAAATCCAACTGTATGTTATAGGCATACCTCAGAGATATTGAGGGTTTGGTTCCAGACCACCACAACAAAGTGAATATTGCAATAAAATAAGTCAAATGAATTTTTGGGTTTCCCAGTACATATAAAAGTTATGTCTACACTATACTGTAGTCTATTAAATATACAATAGCATTGTCTAAAAACAATGTACATACCTTAATTTAAAAAATACTTTGCAAAAAATGCTAACCATCATCTGAGCTTTCAGGGATCACAGATCACTATAACAAATATAATGATACTGATAAAGTTTAAAATACTATGAGTATTATCAAAATGTGACACAAAATACAAAGTGAGCAAATGCTGTTGGAAAAAAAAATGTCACTAATAGGCTTGCTCATCACAGGGTTGCCATAAACCTTCAATCTGTAAAAAATGCAATATCTGCAAAGGGCAATAAAGCAAAGAGTAATGAAATGAGGTATTCCTGTACAGCAATACATCTTAAACATAAGGATACAGAAAGAAAGCTACATGGCAGGCTTAAAACATGCCACAAATCCTTCAATTCTCCTCATTAAAGGTGGGAGTTTAATTCCCCTCCCCAATTTGGGCAGGTTTATGACTCCTTCAGCCAATAGTGTATGGCAGTAACACTGTGGTTTTCAAGGGTAGGTCATAAAGACTATGTAACTTATGCGTTGTTTGATGAAGCACTCGCTCTTGGCTGCTCTGAGCCTCTTTGTAAGAGTCTGCCTACCCTGAGCCTTACCTGCTATAAGAAAGCCCAAGCTACATAGAAAGGGCATGGGCAGGCACTCTAGCAACAGTCCTAGCTGAGCTCATTCTCCAGTTAGCCTGGTCCAAGTACAAGATGTGTGCGTGAAAAAAATCTCCAGGTGATTCTAGCCCCCAACCACTTAAGTCTTTTCAATCACAATTCCAGACATTGTAAAACAGAGATAAGGCGTCTCTGCTAAGCTCTGCTAAGTTGTTGGTTTATGCAACTGCTTTGGGGTGCTTTGTTATACAGCAACACATAACTGGAAAATGCTGAAACTAGAAGGTGGATGGGAAAAGATACACCAAGCAGAGATTATTCAAAAGAAAAATGGTCTATCTAGACAAGGATCAGACAAAGTAAACTTTCAGGCAGGCAGTTTTCTTACATTACATTTCCTAATGATAAAGTGGTTGTTTCAACAGAAAAATATAACAATATTAAATTTGTACACACATAATAACATAGCTTCAAAATATATAAAGCAAAAACTGGCAGAACTAAGGGAGAAAAATACAGATCTGCAAGTATAGTTGGAGATTTTAAGTAGGTCTTTGAGTATATTTTGAAGGATTGACATCATTCAGAGTATATTCTCTGATAACAGTGAAATTGAACAAGAGATCCAAAATAGAGAGATAACTAGAAAATCCCTAGATGTTTAGAAATTAAGGAATATACTTTTCTAATTAACCCATAGGTCAATGTAAAAAAAAAAACTACATTAAAATATCAAGCTACTAGCCAACAACTACAAAATACCATTAATAAAGAGAAAAGGCAAATCACAGAATGGCAGTATATATTTTCAATACATATGGAGATTGGGAAATACTCTTAATTGAATGGCCATAAAAACAACATCAAAAATTAGTGGATGCAACTAAAATAGATATAAAGAGAAACAATGAGCTATACCCACCAGAATGCCTTAGAAATTTTTAACTAACCATATCAAGTGTTGTCAAGGATGTGGAGGAAGAACAATTCTCACACACTGCTGGTGGATATGTGAATTGGTACAACCACTTTGGAAAATTCTTTGGAAGTATTTATTATAACATGTACATACCCTAAGACACAACAATTACACTCCTATTATACCCAACACAAATGTCCATTAACAGTAGAATGAATGGGCTCTCTGCTCCTCCCCATTTGGCAGACAGCCACTTTTGGTGCAGTGCCAGCCACATCCCCCGAGACACAATGGTGAAAGTCCAAGTAAACATATTTGACCATGTTAGGTGCCTGGTCACCAGGGCTGCTTTTAACTCTGGCAAAGTGGATATTGTCACCATCAATGACCCCTTCATTAACCTCAACTACATGATCTACCTGTGTTGGTATGATTCCACCCACAGCAAATTCAGTAGCACAGTCAAGGCTGAGAACAAGAAATTTGCCATCTTCCAGGAGCAAGACCCCACCAACACCAAATGCGGTGATGCTGGTGCCGAGTATGTTGTGGAGTCCTCTGGGGTCTTCACCATCATGGAGAAGGCTAGGGCTCACTTGAAGGTGGGATCAAGAGGTCATCATATCTGCCCTTCTCCTGATGCCCCCATGTTTGTGATGGGCATGAACCATGAGAAGTATGACAACTCCCTCAAGATTGTCAGCAATGCCTTCTACACCACCAACTGCTTGGCTTTCTGGCCAAGCTCATCCATGACAAATTTGGCATCATGGAGAGGCTCATGACCACAGTCCATGCCATTACTGCCACCCAGAAGACCATGGACAGTCCTTCTGGGAAGCTGTGGCATGATGGCCAAGCTTCATTATCCCTGATTCTACTGGTGCCACCAAGGCTGTAGGCAAGTTCACCCCAAGTGAATGGGAAGCCCACCAGCATAACTTTCTGTGTCCCTGTCCCCAAAGTGTCACTTACGGATCTGACCTGTGGCCTGGAGAGAGCTACCAAATATGAAGACATCAGAAAGGTGGGGAACCAGGCATCCTGGGCCACACTGAGAACCAGGTTGTCTCCTGCAATTGTAACAGTGATACCCACTCTTCCACCTTCGAGGCTGGGTCTGGCATTGCTCTCAATGACCACTTTGTCAAGCTCATTTCCTGGTATGACAATGAATTTGGCTACAGCAACTCGGTGGTAAACATTATGGTTCACATGGCCTCCAAGAAGTAAGCCCCCTGGACCACCAGCCCTAGTGAGAGCAAGAGGAAGAGAAAGACCCTCAGCTGCTGGGGAGTCCTTGCTCCAACTCATCCCCCAACACACTGAGAATCTCCCAACCCTCTACACAGTTTCCATCCCAGACCCCCTGAAGAAGGGGAAGGGTTTGGGGAGCCCTACCTTGTCATGTACCATCAATAAAGTATACTGTACCCAGCCAAAATACACACACACACACGCACGCACACACACACAGTAGAACGAATGAGTAAATTGTATGGTTTATTCATATGATGGAATACCAGTCAACCATGAAAAAGAAATGAACTACTAACATATATAACATCATGGATGAATCTTAGATAATGCTGACTGAAAGAAGACAGACACGAGAATACATACTCAATAATTCCAAAACTAGTCTATGGTGATGTCAGTCAAAACAGTGGTTACTTTGCAGTGAGACTGAGGAGAGAATTGACTGGGAAGGGACATGAGGTAAGCTTCTAGAGTACTAATCATATGTCATATCTTGATGTAGGTGTGGTTACATAACTGTATACTTTGTAAAAATGAGTCAAGCTATGCACTTAAGATTTGTGCATTTTACTCTTACTTATGTTATACCTTAATTTTTTTTAGTTTTTTAAAAAGCGAAGGGATGATAAACACAGAATTCAGGAGAGTGGCCACTCCCGAAGGAGAGGCCATGCTATGGGATAGGAAAGAAGTATACAGACGCTTGAAGTTTACATTCATGATACATACAAATACTCTTGTATATATCAAATATTACATTAAATGTAATAAAAATTCTTTCAGTAAAAACAAATTATTCAAATAGCTTAAACCCATGTGCTGAACTCAGGAAGAATTTTTAAAGCAAAATTAATCCAAATGGCTTTCAGTGATATTTAAATACAGGAAGGCAATGCATTAATATAATGAGGGTCCTCCTGGCATGGTGCTGGTTGTACGTTCAAGAGATCACTCTGTACAAGGTAGCACAGTAAGAATGGCAGGCATTATTGAGTATACACTGTCTGTTGGGCACTGTTGTGAATGCTTTACAGGCATCTCATTGTCACATAACCCTATGAAGCCAGTACTGCTATCACCCCAATTTAACAGATGGGGAAACACACACAAGGAGTTCAAGTGATTTGCCCATGGCCTCACAGCAGGCAAGCCAGAGAGCCAGCATTTGAAGGCTGGTTTTGAATTGCCATCTGGTTTCAGAGCCTATTAGTTTCACCTCTGCACTGCTCTCTGCCTCTTGTAAGAGGCACATCCTCGATTTCTGGAAGTTCTCAGCCATACCCGACTCCTGACAAGGCCTGAAATGGAGTTCCAGAGTTTTACAACACCTGCTTCGGGGAGAGGGGTGTTGTGATGTGTCCATAATTACAATGACAATGAATTACAGTGTCATTACTGCCAATAACAATAACAATAAACATTAGGCCCACATGGTACTACATTACAGAATAGATTTAAAAGTTGCCATGATTGAACAGTTACTGTGTTTCTTAATTTCAGACCTTCACTAAGAAAGAAGTAACCCGGATGGGGGGGCGCCTGGGTGGCGCAGTCGTAAGCATCTGCCTTTGGCTCAGGGTGTGATACCAGCTCTCTGGGATCGAGCCCCATGTCAGGCTCCTCCGCTGGGAGCCTGCTTCTTCCTCTCCCACTCCCCCTGCTTGTGTTCCCTCTCTCCCTGGTTGTGCCTCTCTCTATATCAAATAAATAAATAAAATCTTTAAAAAAAAAAAAAAAAGAAGTAACCCAGATAAATTACCTCTTCTCTCTGAACTCTCTCCTGTCCTTTCCTGGCTTATGGCCCCTACCACTTTAAACAATGCATCCGATGTATTCATGATGTGTGTCACCTCTCCTTCAGAAGCATAGGATTTGTTTCTGAATCTTCCTTGCCTCCTTGCGGTACATATTACTTAGACATAGTAGGTGCTTAGCAAATATCCCTGTAATGAGTGTGTGTATGACAAATACATAAAAATTAGGTCAAACACCCCTGTTCTTTGTATAACCTTCCATGTAGCTCTTGACCTTGCCTATCATATTCACCGCTGTATCCCCGGGGCTTAGAGAAGAATCTCTAAGTTGTAAATACTAAATACCTGTCACTTGGTAAATACTAAATTCTACATTTTGGTTGAATGAATGAAAATATGAAGGATAGATAATCCTCCCACATTGTAATAGCTGTATACCATTCCTCTTCTCTGTGAAAGGTCTCACTGACACTCTGGAAGGGCCGACATGTCTATCAACTCAGAGGAATAAGGAACGTGCTACTGCACTGCCGGGTCTTGATGGAATGAATGAGTTTACAATGGAGTGCTGAGTAGCTGGCTTGAGAGAAAACCCTACACACCGACTCAACCACGTGGCAGTGGTGGTGGTGGCCTATCCGCAGGAATTGCAGCGAGCAGCTCTTATCATGCAGTCCTGGAGAGGATGAGAATGAATGCACAAGTCTTGAATGTCTTTGAGAATTTTTCGTTTTCCAGCTTGGTTGAGATATAATTAACATACTGCATTGTTTAAGTTTAGGGTGATAGACTTATCTATTGCAAAATGCAACATACACCACACTGTGAGCTAACACCTCTACCTTGTCACATCATTACCATCTCTTTTTTGTGGTGAGAACATTTAAGACCTACTTTCTTAGCAAACTTCAAATATACAATACAGTATTTTAACTAATTGTATTAACAATAGCTAACTAACAGCATTTTAATATGCTATAAATTAGATTCTTAGAACTTATTCATCTTGTAACCAGAAGTTTATCCTCTTTGACCAATATCTCCCCAATTCCCCAACTCTGCCGGCCCCTGGTAACCACCATTCTAGTCTCTGATTTTATGAATTTAGCTTGCTTTAGATTCCACATATACATGGTATCATACATTATTTGTCTTCTCTGTCATTTTTTTCACTTAGCATAATGCCCTCAATGTCCATCCATGTTGTCCCAAATGGCAGGACTTCCTTCTTTCTCATGGCCAAATCATATCCCATTGTACATATATATACACCACATCTTTGTCCATTCATCCATTGATGGTCACTTAAGTTGTTTCCACATCTTGGCTACTGGGAATAACGCTGCAATAAACGGGAGAGTGCAGATACTTCTTGGAGATCCTGTTCTGATTTCCATTGGATACATACCTAAAAGTAGCATTGCTGGATCACATCGTAGTTCTATTTTTAATTTTTGAGGAACCTCCGTAGTGTTTTCCACACTTGTGCACCAATTTACATTCCCACCAACAGCGCACAAGGCTTCCCTTTTCTCTACATCCTTACCAATGCTTGTTATCGCTTGTCTTTTTGATGATGGCGATTCTAACAAGAGTGTGGTGGTATCTCTCACTGCGGTTTTGATTTGCATTTCCCTGATGACTAGTGATGTTGAGCATCTTTTCATGTACCCGTTGGCCATTTGTTTGTCTTCTTTGGAAAAATATCTATTCAGTTCCTCTGCCGATTTTTTAATTGGATAGTTTGGGGTTGTTCATTGTTGTTGGTTTGGTTTGGTTTGGTTTGGTTTGGTTTGGTTTGGTTTGGTTTGTTTGGGGGTGGTGCAATAGAGCTGTCTGAATTCTTTATACATTTTGGATATTAACCTCTTATCAGAAATATGATTTGCAAATATTTTCTCCCATTCAGTGGGGTGCCCTTTCATTCCACTGGTGGTTTCCCTTTGCTGTGCAGAACCTTTTTAGTTGCTTCTTTTAGTTTTTATTACCTTTGCTTTTGGTGTCGAATTAAAAAAAAAAATCCAGGTAATGGAGCTTACTCCCTATGTTTTCTTCTAGGAGTTTTAAGGTTTCAGGTCTTAACATTCAAGTCTTTAATCCATTTTGTTGATTTTTGCGTATGGTGTTCGTTTAGAATTTTCTTTCTTTGCCTAGTAAGAAGTCACCTAGACTGGCGCTTCAAGGTCCATGACAGGGTCGGGGGAAGAAGTTCTCTTCTTCAGTTTTGTCTGCTCCACTTCATCTCTTGATTTCTTTGCTGTGTTATTCTGTCAACCGGGAAAGCCTGCGATGGCCGTCTTAAATATGAAACATCACCAGTTAGAGTGAGCTATGCCTTGGGGCAGCTCTGGAAACAGCCATTTGAGGAAAGACTGTTCTTTCCTTCCCTTAAAAAGCAGGCCTTGTTTTCCTCCGCTGGAAACTCGACCTTCTTCCTGACTCCTCCCCTGCCCTTCACCTCCTACCCAGCTCCTCCTTCCAGCCCAAAATACAGCTGTCTCATCTCTTCTCCCTACCCCGCCTTTCTTTCTGGTCTGCAGAGTGGGGAGAGCCAGAGTTTGATCTCAGAGCAGAAAGAATCCACAACACCACCCACAGAGCCTAGAAGAAATGCGCTGGAACAAAGTGTTTCTTAGCCAC
The DNA here is from genome assembly GCF_017311325.1 of Ursus maritimus. Classification (NCBI taxonomy): domain Eukaryota; kingdom Metazoa; phylum Chordata; class Mammalia; order Carnivora; family Ursidae; genus Ursus; species Ursus maritimus. The sequence goes on along the minus strand of NW_024425341.1, from coordinate 6,565,126 downwards.
TCGCTCAGGAGGGTGATCAGAACCTGACACCCGCTCCAGTTCGTGCGTTCACATCCTTCTGTTGCAGAAGACCAAGTTCTGACCAGCATGTATTGTGAGGCCCGATCCAGGGCATCGCTTAGCAAAGCCCTGAGCTTCTGCGCCCTCCCTACTACCTTTCACTTGGCTAAGTGACATTTGGGGGCTGCTGAGGAAACAGCTCACTCTCTGACTCTGAGACTCAGAACCCAGTGTCTGAGAAGTGCCATCCAGAACCCCTCCTGTCTTCTAGAGGCGTCCATTGGTTCTTAACAATTTGGGTGAGTTTTTATGGCACCTGTCTCAACCCTTTCGGGCCTCTTCTTCCAGTGACTTCTATCCTGGTGTGTCGTCTCGGGCTCTCTGTCCCCACTGCTGCGCACCGTGGCTCCTTCGGTCATTCGGCGGCTCGAACTCTTCGCGCGTCCGTCCCGCCACAGACCTCTTCTCCGGCCGGGCCCGGGTGCCGGGGCGCCCAGCCTAGCCTGCGCTCGCGGGGCCGCGGGGAGATGCCTGAGCGCGCCGCGGGGCCGCGCCGCCGCTTTCATCCCGATCCAGGTGGCGGCGATCCAGTACAGGATTTACGGGGCCCTGACCCTGAGCCGTCAAGAGGGAACAGCCAGATTAATGGGGTGGGCGGGCTGGGGTAATAATCGTTTGTTTGATGTGACAAGCCTGATAGGCGTTGATTTACTTACAGACTGATGGGCTTTTAATTGAGCACCTCCATCCCAGTCACTTCAAAGGCAGGGGAAGTTGACAAGGGGCCCCTTTCACCGAGGGCTCCCGGTGACTGACAGCCCCCCTCCGCCGACGCTCCGCTCGGCCCACGATCGGGCCCGGCCGCCCGGGCCCGGCCCCCTGGCAAAGTAGCACATTTTCGGTGTAACTCAGAAATGGCCTTTTGTCTGCTGCCAAGGGGGCAGGCCCGGCTCGGCGGGCCGTGCGGCTCGCGGGAGGGCGAGGGCCGGGAGCGAAGGGTGGCCACCCCGCTCTCCCCGCCCCTCGCCGGGCGGGCCGGCTCCCACCTCCTCCTGCCGCGCCTCACTTCCTCTGTCTCCCCGAACGCGCGCTCGGCTCGGCCCTCCCCGCCTCCTCCTCCCCCTCCCTTCTCTCCTCCCACTTCCTCCTTCCTTCTCCCTCTCGGGGAAAGGCCAGAAAAGGTGGAGTCGGCGCCTGCGGTCCGTGGAGGGGCCTGTGAACACCGGTGCCCTCCCGTCCCCGGACAGCCACCGTGCCCCTGTCGGGCCTTCAGAGCGGGGCACCCTTGGCCTGGGAGGCCAGGCCTCCAGGGAACGGGCAGGGGCCACAGACCTCCGTGACTAAGGGCCAGCGGGGCTTCCAGCCCGTTCTCCTTTGGTCCAGAAGAGGCTTTCATAATATAGGCTTTATTCTGCTCGAAATATTAGGAAATGTCCTTTCTCAGGGAAGTTCTGTCAGAATGGATTTGTTTTGGTTTTGTTTGCTTTGTGTTGTTAAGTTCTGACTTCCTGGCTGCTGAACTTGACTTGGGCGGGGAAGGAGACATGTCCAAAGCTCTCCCCGTGCTGTCAGCTCACCTGCTGCTGCTGGGCTGGGGTCCAGTGAAGGCTAGGACCCACCCCCACCCAGGGGGCAGAGTCCCTGAACTGTAAGGGTAGGGCTTCCAAGCTTCCTCACTTGGGGGGGGGGGGTCAGTGAGACCCCTTGCAGCAGCAGCTTCAAGTTCTAAGTCAAGCCTCTTTTTCCCTTTTTCCCCTGTAGTGACATGTCCCAGCTCATAGAGCAAGGAAGGAAACGAGAGAGCAAGCCCCTGGCCAGAAAGACAACAATAATAACACATTTGCCTACATCGTTTAGTTCGGAACACACTTTCACATATATTATCTTAATTGGCCCTATAACTGTGTGAGGTAATAAGTGTGTAGTCCTTATGCCCATTTAGACGGATGATAAAATTGAGACTCAAAGGATAATGTGCTTCCAAGAGGCAAAATCACGGCTCACATTCTCATATCCTCCCTCGAAGTCAGCTCCTTCCTTCACCGCACCTCACTGCATCCCAGAGACAACTGTCCCATTCCTTTTGAAGCTGCTTTTTCTTACTCCAAACAGGTGATTAATTCTTGTTTCCCTCCCTTGGTTTCTCTTTTCAGGGCTCCCCCCCACCGGACCTCCACCTACCTGGTCTGGGTGTCCAAGGACAGAGCCTCCAGCCTAGCTTTGGGAGGCCAAACGTCTCCCTTGGTCTCTGTCCCAAAAGCCACTTCCAAGCCTTCCTGAGAGTGTGATGCCCCCCTAAGATCTGCTGCCCCCAGCTTTCCTCCAGTGTCCATACGTGACATGGCCATAGGCGAGGCCCCGTGCATTTTGTTCTCCACTATTCAAACCCATTCACTGAAGTTGTCCATTGCCTATCATCTCGAAGCCAAGAAAACACGAGTTTCTCCTGACCTGCTGGAGGGGTAGTTGCTACTGCAGAGCTGAGCCCTAGGACAGAGGCTTCAGAGGAACTAATCATCTCTCCCTTCTCTGCTTCTATGCCTGGGACAGATTTCCACTGATGCACGCTGAATACCTCAAGATGTGGTCTGTTTACATGTCAGAGTCCTCACGGGAGTCCAGTCCTCTAGGGCAAGTACGCATCTGTTCATCTTATATCCCTGGTGCCCACCGCTGAAATTTCATTGAAACGCATGTTGCCGAAACAGTTGTCGAAAAGCAGTATAGTGTTGGGGTGAAGTCAGAAAGCCTGGGATCACGTTCCCAGCCACACAGCCTTCAGAGAAGTCATTTAAATGTTCTGTGCCTCCGTTTCCTCATCTGTAAAATGGGACAAAAAGAGCATCTGCCTCGTAAAGTTATTGTGAGGGCTGAATGGGTTAATAACATATCTAGTCCACGGTGCACCGGGATTTTAGATGCAACAAGGAAAGAAGAGACAATCTGTGACACCATGCTTTATATCAACGACAGAGATGTTTAAAAATGTTTTGAGCGTCTACATAAGACCCTTAGAGGGGTGCCTGGGGGGCTCAGTCGGTTAAGCGGCTGCCTTCTGCTCTGGTCAGGATCTCAGGGTCCTGGGATCAAGAGCCCCACACCGGCCCCCCGGGGCTCCCTGTTTAGCGGGGAGTCTGCTTCTCCCTCTGCCTCTCCTCCTTGCTCATGCTCTCTCTCTCTCTTTCTCTCAAATAAGGAAAATTAAGTTAAAATAAAAACACTTACAAGAGTAGCTAAGTGAAAGCCACTGCCATTGTTGAAATGCGTTCTCACAAAAGCCCCATGAGGAGTGAGTTAATCCTCACTTTACAGATGGGGAAACAGAGATTTCTTCGGAGAGCTGAAGGAGCTTGACCAAGCTCACGGGCCGGGGAAATGCTCCGCAGGCATTTAAAACCTGCCTTTGAGGTGCAATAATCTACAGTTATTACAATAGCTGGCAGTCGCCCACCACGCTCCGCTACCAGGAGTTAGGAGCTGGGTTTTGTTCTCAATTGCATTAGCTTTCCTTAATCTAAATTTCTTCCCCCTCTGGTATAATAACTCTGCTTCTTCCTCCCCCTCCTCCTTTGTACTTGGCTCTGATCTTGTTACTTTTCTGCTAATGGCTTCAGGTTCTACTGTATCTGCGATCTGAATTGAAAGCGACCTCAGATCTTTTATGGAGGTAGGAGGGGCATCAATAAAGGTCAAAATTAGCTTTTAAAGATGACACAGAGCAAGAAAAAGTGAGAGCGAATATGGCCACGATCACACGTGGGGATGTGTACGCGGACCCCCCGAGGGACTGCCCACGGCACTGCCCCCATGCTGCCCCAGAGCCGTTCTGATGCTCGGGGTCCTGACACAGTGCCCAGCTCAGCAGGCCGCCTCGAGCTGGCGATCTGTCACACCAGACTCTGTTTTCTCCCATAACCCACTGAGACGTTACAGAGTGGAAAGGTAGAGGAGCTTGGGAAGTTACAGGGACTGGAGGCAGGGAACTTTTCTAGGACCTTCTCTGGCTTTCCTTGGCACAACCCCCCCCCCAAAAAAAGAAGCATGTACTTGAAAGAGTGGAAGTTTCTAGCTCACTATTGCAGTGAGTCTAAGGCAAGGGAGAGCACCCCATTAGCTGCAAACACAGCAACGTAAAAGGTGTGTCGCTGTTTTCAACATCAGAAAGGGAACCCCTAAGATGTATTTTGTTCGGGGTTTTGTGGTCTCCCCACAACCCTCGTGGCAGCCCAGGGTTCACAGGTGTCATGGTCACAGAAAGATGCCACTTGCCACTTCAGCCTACCATTTCCCCGCAGGAGGAACCCCAGTATTCGCCCTCTTCTGCCCAGCTCATAATACTCACATGAAAAGATAATAGAAGATAAGGGATAGAACAGGGCCTGGTATTGTACTGGGGTTTTGCTTCCCAAGCCGGGAGGCCACGGGCCGGCTAGAGAGTCATATTTGTGAATTTGCTCGGGTTTTTCAGGATGGGATCAGGGTGGAGAGGCCTTTTCCGAAACTTCTCTCAACTCTCCCACATGCCCTGAGAGCTGTTTGAGCAGAGCTGAGCCGAAAGCTGGGTGAGCAAGGCAGTTTGAGAAGGACGACTGCACAGGGAGCTTTGCCACGGGAAGCAGGGGGAACACGCCATCCCTCAGTACCCCTGAATGGAGCCTACTGTTCTTCCTCCAAGCCTGAATAAAATGTATTCTATGCTCGGATCCACCAGACAAAGAAGGAATATATCAACAAAGGCGGGGAAAGTCGAAAATGGTTGTTCAGCGGTCCATTCACATACATGTCGTTCATCTCCAGGGCTTCCAAGAAAGCAGCTGCGCCCCAAATCCCTTCCGACGCTGTCTGTACCTAAGCCTCCTGTGAGATAATCCTCTTAATGGAATATTTAAGAAATCGGATATAAATCACCAACCTTTTATCTCACCTGAAGATCCATACTCCATAGGGTGGATGGTGTGTACGTCTATCTACGTATGGATGGTTGCAGGTGCCTTTGTGAGCGGATGTCGCCATGTTTTTAGGCTCGTTACGCTTTTCGATAGCTAAATGTATTTTTTTTCTGAAGGTAGGGGTGTAAAATTATAAATCTTCGAGATCAGAGCCCAGAAAACAGCTGCACCTAGAGACAATTAAAACACACCTCCGTAGGAAAAACCTTTTTTGTCATTTGCAACCAACAAAAATGCCTATTATGATGACGCGCTCATAAATAACTTGAGTTTGGCATATGCTTTTGTACCAAACAGAAGATGAATAAATTAAATTTGATTTACAACCTTTTTTCATTTTTATTAGCACCGCTCTGAAGAGTTTACGTAAGGGATGTGCTGGAGCAGTTATGCCAAATGTTTTAAGGCGTTAATATTGATATTATATAAATTAAGGTGTTTTAATTTGCATTCTTTAATTAACTAAATACTGGCAGAAAAATAAAACACAAGGGCAGCCCTGACTTATTGCCTCTATTAAACTGCTGACGTCTCTGAAAAGATGCTTTAAGTAATCCAATTCATGCGGAGTGGGGGAGGAAGGGGTATTAATACTCTCTGATTTGGCAAAACACATTGGGGTTTAAGAAACCAATCTCCTGCTTTGCTGGCACCGTGGTTGAGGTGGTGGGTGCGTTCTAAGAAGGTCTGCATCCGTGTCCCCAAGGAAGAAGCGGTCAGTGTTTTTTAACTATGCGTCCTGCCCAGGTCTGAGCTGAAGGGTCAGGGGGAGCCCAGCCCTGCCACTGGGAATAAGCAGGCTCCTGGGTGCAGACCCTGCAGACCTGGGCTGTATCACTGCAGTCTGAAAAGAGACAGGCTGGCTGAATTAATCCAGTGGATCTCATGTCAACATGATCACGTCCAAAAATCAAGGGAAGAAAGAGTCAAGGATCCTTCAGCAGTTAGCTGCTTCCCATGACACGTAGGCCCCAAACAAAAACAAAAACAAACAAACAAAAAGCTTTCTAAAAAGATGAGCCAGGAGTATTTCAATTCCTTTCTATGCCCTGGGCCCTGTCACCAGCTCCAGAGACTTTCACTCTTAGAGTGAGGACAGTAGCTTCTTTCTTGTCCAAGTTAGAATGAACTTTTCCCTACTTCCCCTTCTCTGCTCTTCATTTTTGCTCTGTTTCTCCTCTCCTGTAGGGTCAGAGTCAACCCTGGTAAGGTCTCAGCTTCTGTGATTCTCCCTCCAGACTTGTAGGGAGGAACAGCCATAAGAAGGAGATCACAGTTTCCTGAGTTGGCTGTATGTGGGAAAGAGATTTCTCGTAAAACACAGGCAAGAAAGAACATTTTATTTCTCTTCCCTAAACCCACAGGGAAAAAGCCATCTGTACAACAGCCCATACTGTTCTCTCGCCATTCTGAGGGTGTCCAACTTGCGTTCTCTGCCTGGACTGCGGGGCATCGTGTCCAGGGCGGGGATCTTGGGGCCTCACAGACACCTGTTGAGTTGACTAGAGACGTCACACAGGGAGAGGTGGGGCTGGGGAGCAGAGCTCAGCTCTGTCCTGGCCCCCACACTGCCTGCACACTTGCATTTAGCACTGTGTCTTTTGAAAACCCAAAGAGAAGCAGGTCAAGAGCAAGCCCCAGCAAGCCCAATTGTCCAGGCCTCCGAGTCCTGTCATTATGCCATGTCCCTACCCCAGTTTGCTTCCTCGAGGCTTTTCCTAACTTGCTCCAGAGATAAAGGATGAATTGCAACTTTTAATAAGGAAAATCCTATTCTCCTTTGCCAGCATCCTATCCCCCCCCACCCCCTCCAAAAAAAAAAAAAATCGCACTTTCTTGTCGTTTTCCATCTTGCAACTCTGTCAGTTGTTTTAAAACAACTGTTTTAAAACATGTCTCCTGTCACAAATAAGATTGTCATCATGCATTTTGACTGCAGTGGTGAAAAATTCACCCAGCTTGGAGAGAGGGGAGGGACCTCAGAGAGCCCCTTGAGGCCTGCCGCAGGACAGGAATAAACGAGAGGAAAAGCAGACTGTGTCTACTCATGGTTTTGAAATGTAGTTCTTCTGGCTGTGGCTGTTTGGGTTGTTTGGGGTTTTTTTTGTTCAGTCATTTGCTCATTGATTTCTTTATTTAAGGAAATTAATGAGAAAAACGAAGACAGCCTGGCAGAAAGTGGTTGTGTTGAACTTATCAATGACAGGCCCTGGAGACAGGCGAGAGCTGCCTCGGGATGCCTGAGGAAAGTTCTTCAAGATGTTCGAATTTTACTTTAGACCTCCTGGAATGTAAATGTATCCCAATTCCAAGAGCTTATCAACACTCTGCCTGGTCCGATGGTTCTTCCCGTTGCTCCAGGGTCAAGGTTACTAAGGAAAAGTGAGCTTTGACTCTGAGGCCCAGGCCTAGGACGGGATGTGAGGGGACCAGAGTAGCGCTCCTGCCGTGAGTCTTGGCCACGAAAAGCTGCAACTCTTGTTGGGAAATCATACATGCATGCCCTTGCGTACGTCTGAATTTTGCAGGTAATACCTCTTCAAAAAGAAAAAAGAAAATGAAAATTACCAACAGTAATTGCTGATCTCAGGATTTGATGCAGCAATCCTGCACAGGCCTCCTTCCGAAAATTCGTGGTTGGGTCTGGAGATGAACCTTGACTGACGCTACCAAAACCATCTTATGCATTGTCTTTGACACAAACCTTTGCCTTTCAGGGAGCATAAACAAGAAAGATCTAGATGATACAGAGTCTTATGGGGGCTCACTAATTGGAAAGTTGGCTGTGTTAAAATATGCATTTGCCAATATCTTGGATTCTTTTAGGCCAGACTTGAATATTCTTCTCCTCCTTTTTCTCTTACTAAATGAGGGAGAAGGTGGGAAGAGGAGATGTCAGGGTCATGAGAAGCATGCTTTTTTTTTTTTTTTTAAAGATTTCATTTATTTATTCAACAGAGATAGAGACAGCCAGGGAGAGAGGGAACACAAGCAGGGGGAGTGGGAGAGGAAGAAGCAGGCTCATAGCAGAGGAGCCTGATGTGGGGCTCGATCCCACAACGCCAGGATCACGCCCTGAGCCGAAGGCAGACGCTTAACCGCTGTGCCACCCAGGCGCCCCAAGAATGCTTTTTTTTTTTAAACTAAAGATGGAAATGGGCCTTTCAGGTTCTCCAAAAGAATGTGACCAGAAGGTCCTGGAGGTGTCCCCCATGTTTCCTTGCCTGAACTTCTAATTCACCCCAAGTCTCTCCTCCCAACCTTCTCAAAGGGAGTTTGTTTTGAGCAGATGTCGTTTTTGCCCCAACGATTCTACTCCTAGGAATATCACCCTATAGTTCTATAAGCACACGTGGAAAATGATCACCATTCTATATATACCCATATACATGTATCTGGCAAATCACAGCGGCAGCAAGACTAGAAAGCATCCGAATGTCCACCAGGAGGGGACCAGTCACATAAACTGTGACACATCTGTGTAACAACGCCAGGAAGCTAAAAAAATAAAAAGATATGAGGCAACCACCAAAATATATTGTTTTTTTTTAAAAAGCAAATGCAGAGCAATTTTTTTAATATGTCGCCATTTGTGAATTATAGAAGAAAAGAATATACATGTATTTGCTAATATATATACAAAAGATCTCTGGCAAGATGGGCCATCAACTCATAGCGTTGATGCACTGGGGAGACAAACAAGCTGGCAAGAGGGACGTATTTTCACTGTACGTTCTCATAGCTTTGGAATTTGGCGCCATGGGAATGCACTTCATCATAAATAAATAAATGCACTTTTCAATAAAATAAAAAGTAATTTAAATCACATTCAGAGGCAGTTCATTATGTAAATCCCCACTCCGAATGGACCAAGTTGGATACTTCTGGCCAGGGGCTCGGTGGGGACCCAGCCTCTTGGTTTCCTTCTCTGAGCAGAGGCTGGCAGAGGGCCACCGAAACAAACACTCCTTGAAATTGTTCTGACATCTTGGAATTCGGTTTCATCAAATACAACCAGTGATAATTGAGCCACTGCCTGAGCCGCTCTCCCCTTTCTCTCTAATTGTCTCCGTTGAAATGAGTCTGAAGCAGCACATCCCAGGCCGTGGCGGGCCCAGCCCAGAGAGGTGCATGCTTTTGGCAAGTTTAAAGGCTTACCCGCCAGAGGTGGGGATCAGAGAAACATCATTCTCACAGTCTGCCACGTATGAAGTGATATCTTCTGGAGGGCCTGGGGTGCCCATTGGTTCCAGCTGGTGGAAGCTTAGCACATAGGGGCAGCATGTGTGGGCAGACACGTTCCCTGCTTCCCTTTCGGGGGCCTTGGCTCTCCTCTGGCCTGAACATACCTAGGTTGGTTTATACTGGCACCGACAGGGTACTCAGTAAATGTTAGTGGATCTGAATTTAACTTTGAGTAAATGCACTCAAGAACAGTGGGTAACTAAACTACGGGGTACTAAGCAGGATTAAACTTCAGCCCTCCTGACTTTTTTTTTTTTAATCTGCAAAAGAAGCACACAGATCCTTCCCTTCAAAAGAAAGGGCTGCCCTGCCTTTCAGCAGCCGTGGAATGTGCCTGCTGGCTTGCTCTGGTCCTTACGCACCTTGGGATCACCTCAGGCCTGTGCCTACCAAGTGGTCAATAAACAGTCCTTGAATGAATTAATTCAATCCAGTTTAATTAATTAAATGCGTGTTCCCCTCACTTCCTTCTCTGTCTCCATTTCCTCTCCGCCATCTTGTCCTTCCTAGGGCTGGAAGGGAAATCCTGACTGAGAAGACCAGCGCTCCGGAAAACAATTCAAGTCATTTGTTTTCAGTTTCTCCCTGCTAGGGGCCTCCTTCTCCCTCTGTCCTGCATGCAGTAATTGGCTAGAAAACAACTACTTGGGTTTGAATCCTGGTTCTACCACGTTCTAGCTGTGTACCTTGGACAAGTTACTTCGCAGCTCTGGGCCTCAGTGCCTCGCCTATCACACAGGCATCATAGGGGCCCACCTAAATGAGTTAGCACATGCAAGGAGCTCAGAGCAGCGTCTGGCACGCAGTAAGTGCTCAGTAAATGTCATTATCACCCTGGGTGACACGCTCACTGTCTGCTAATCATAACGGAGGCATTGGCTGACTATTAAAATAGGATTCCTCCCAGCACTATCTGCGATTTGAGAGGAATCCCTAAGAAATTTGAAGGCCCAAAGGAACAAGGTAGTCAAGGGTGAATGCCCAGGGCTGAGGTTGATGTATGGGGCATACGGGGCGGGGCAGAGGAAGGGAGAAGAGCTTCAAAAGCACACCTACGCCCACTGCTCTCCCAGGCAGGCCCTGCCTATCTCCCTGGGGGCTGATAGGATATAAATGAAACCACTTCTTCAAAGCACCCTGCTCAAGGACCGGGATCAAACACCAGGGCTTGAAGATAAGCTCCAGCCTACATTTCCTTTTGTCCATTCCTTCCCACCACATCTCCAAAGGAAATTCTAGGGGGAGGAAAAGTAGTTAATTCCTCTTTCTTTTATCAAAAGGAGCTACCTCCCCACTACACCGCAAAGGACCCTGATAGGAGAACCAGGGGGCCTCTTCTCCGGGGCTCTGCCAGCGATTCACTGTGTGACTTTAGGCTCCCCCATAAAATTCTCAGTGTCTCGTTGTTCATCGCTCCAAAGGGATGAAAACACCTGCCCAAAATAACTCAGAAAATTGTTGGGGGGTGGGGAGGGGTGGAATGATGAACTCAAAAACACAGATTTGGGAAAAGACACTTTTCACATGTTTATATTGTTGACATTTTGAGAAACACCAAGTTATCCACCCCGAATCTTTGTGGGAATCCAGTGAGGGGAGATTTAAACAAACAGCACTCTACGGGTAAAATTCTCGTTCATTCGGCAACAAACATTCACTTATGACACTCAGCCGGCCTAGATTCACATTCAGCCCCACGTCTCCAGAGCTGGGACTCGGGGCCAGTGACTTAAACCCCACGTCCTCCTCCGCCGTGAAATGGGGTAAGAGAGGACCCACCTCTTCGAGCTTCTGTAAGGATTAGATGAGATTACTGTGGGCAAAGTGCTTGCGACAGTGCTTGGCTCTCGGTGCTGGCTACTGGGACGCTATTACCAGGCAGTAAGAATACGGAGGCAGCGGACAGTTCAGAAGCAGTCACAGTCCGATGGGAGAATGGGCAAGCAAACAAACGAGGGCAGATACCGAGTGATAAGTGTAATTACAGGACACAGTGCGGACCGTGAGAGCGCAGAGGGGGGAGCTCCTGGCGCAGGCTCCCCGTGAAGCTGGCTGTTCCTGCCCCTCAGACCCTCTCCTGCCCCAGGCTGTGTCTGAAGCTGGGGATAGGGCAGACGGAGGAAGTGTCTCGGAGGGCCCTGAGCGCAGTGTTCGAAATCAGGGCTCCTGGCCAAGGCAGTAATTGCCAGCCGCTGAAAGATATTAAGCGCCAGGGAGGAAAACCAAGTTATCTATGAGGCCGACTTTTCAGAGTTCTTACAGCTTGTAAAAAAAATAAATAAATAAATAAATAAATAAATAAATAAATAGTTACCCAGTGAGATATTATTTCATGTTGTTGCCATTAGGGTTTGAGCATTACGCAGAGCGAGGCGATCACTCAGGCAATTCTGCCTCTTCGAGGACTGAAAACTCCACATTAACCCCACACAAATCCACGCCCTCTAGCTCTCAGCCTGACTCAGGCATTTTCTCCTGGGTGGTGAATTTTATGTAAATTGAAGTAGTGAAAAAAAATCTATAAATATTCAGAATTTCCTAAAGGATTTTCTTGATGGCTTGGGGGCTGGGGGGCATTTTTTTAAAAAGACACATTTCGACTGGAGGCTGGGGGCGGTGGGGCGCTGCCCTCATTTCTGGTCGAATTCTGGGACAGCGTGGGTCTTGTGGGTGGGCGGTCCCCGGTGCTGAGAGTCTCTGCTCTCCAGAGCGCCCGTCCCACAGAGGCATATATCACAGCCACCATTTACCTGGGCCTCACCTTGTGCCAAGGGCTGGACATGTGTACACACGTTGTCTGCTTCTGGCCTCCTGACTCTGAGGAGGCCACTGTTATATTTCACACCTGGGGAAAAGGGAAGAGAGGTTGACATGCCCAGGCCCACCACGCGCATGGTTCAAAGGCCTGGCTCTGAGAAGACCTGACTCCAAGCGACCACTCCGCCACTCACCAGTCAAGTGACTTTGGGCAAGGGACTAACCTCTCCAGCCTCACTGTCTTCTTCAGCTGGACATGGGGAGAACAGTACCTAAGGCTTATGGAGGGCCTGACATGCGGAATGGCATGGGCCATCCTCCAGCAGCCTTCAGCCCGTCCTATCTTAATGGCGCTGCTCACTCCCAGGGCAATCTGAGCAGGTCCTGGAGAGAGGGAGGCCCCTTAACCATACATCTACCGCTCTCTGCAAAGCCAGGATGTGGGCCGTATGTCCTGTACAACGTCTTACGTGGGCTTTCCAGCCTCACCCCTATAGCGCCGTGCTCTGCCCGCAGCTGACCTGCAATAAATATGGCCCAACTGAATACTGAGCCTTATTCTCTCCCAGGTGGCAAGCCATTCCTTTGAACACTGCCCTTGCTGTAGGCCCCTGGGGCCCCGGTTAGGACCCTATAGGTTAGCGCTTCAGCTAAGTGAACGTCAAATACTGATTGTAATCATCGTCTAGTCGTGTTTTAATTAGGCCTCTGGCCTGGCTAAGGGTGGTATCCCATTTTCTCTCTCTCCTAGGGCAATTGGGTGGATTCAGCCAGAGGAGCCCTGCTGCTCTCACCAGCACCCCGCAAGGAAAGGTGTCCCCATTTCCTTGCTAGCGCTGTCCAGGAGAGGGGAAACAGGCCTGGTCTGGCCTCAGTGCTGTCAGGCATGCACTGTTCCTATCGGTGATCGCTGCTGTGAGCAAAGAACATGGGTGTGGCTTTGTGCCTATGTGTGTTTAAGGACAATGTATTATACTACCCGGGCACATAGCTCACCTTCCACCTGGGGCCTGCCCATTTGATTCTCACCCCCCTCCCTTTCCTTTCCATCATTCACTACCTTTTTCTTCTCTTTTCCTCTAAATATTCTGTCATCCTCTATTCTCCCCTCTCTCCTCTCTGCTGCCTCCTACCCCTCTTTTCCTTCCAAATTTCTCTTCTCTCTCCCCTCCCCTTTGCTCCCAACTGATTTCCCATTAATCATCCCTAACACACATCTGCTTGGGTCCTGGAAGGATTTTTTGGCTGGGTCTCACAGCTGGGCTGGTTACAATAATCAAGAAGGAGTCTTTCATCTCTCTCTGCCTCCTGGGTCTCCTCTCTTCCCCGCTCGTCCTTTCTCAAGGGTGCCCATAGAGGCCCACCCTCTTCCAGTCTGTAAGGCTTTCTTCTGTTTTCGGTGGGTAGCAATTTCCCCAAGGCCAGATAGCCTTGTAGGTTGCAGCAGCCCTGCAACACCACTTTTAAATGTGGTGCTGGCAGTGGCAGTGAAGTCAGAAAGCACAGAGGCTGGCATGTGGGGGGGGGGGCGAGGTATAGAGACCCGCACATAGATTGGATCACCCCCCTTCCTGTACCTCTGTTGCTGCAACATGGAAGACACCTCGCAGCCAGGGCATCCCTTAGCATTGGTTTCAACCTGACTTTACAGGATTAAAACTAGGGTAGGAAGAGCCTGTGTAATTTCTAAGAGGTCTATGCATACTGCCCAAAAAACAGCAGGGATGCAGGGAGTACGTTTAGTTTAGTGTATGATTGATATGGCCTGGGAGTGGTGCCTGCTGTCTCCTTTACTGAGCATGATAAAGGTACGGGATTGCTATTTGTTATTTCCGTGATGGTTATTCCTTTCCGTTTGAAGAACCCCTTTGAAATCACCTATCCCCATCTTGGGTTCTCATGTTGTTTCAAGGCGCAGATCAACGCGGCAGAGTCAGGGACGGGTAGTCCCGGAGCAATATGCCCCGAGTGACAGGCCTGACAATCAGTGTGATGGATTGGGTCTGGGAAAGTGGTACTCCAAGGGAGCCAGTGACACCAGCGCGCCTCCACTGGCCGCTGAGAGCACGGGAAAGTGGTCTCCCTAGAGGCCGGCGCACAAAGGATCAGCTTCACCTTCCGATGATCCGCCAACCGGGAACTCGAATGTCAGAACTTATGACTATGTAAAATCTTTGCCAAGCGCGATGTTGGCAATACACACTTAATCTAAAACGCGGGGGGAGGGAGGAGGAGGGTATTGTTATTTTTAACAAAAAGTTTTTATTCCAAAATTTCCCTGGGAAAAGCCAGTGCATTTTCCCCCACGAGAAGAAAAGATGGGAATGGGAAGGCGCAACTCTGGAGTCTGTATCGACGTGCAGCACGTAAAGAGATTCCCGCCCCCTCCTCTGGGATACTGACCCCTCCAGTGATCCTGGGCCCCCCCCAAAAAAAAAAATAGCAGCCAGGCGCGCTGCAGTGAGGGAATTGTGCGCCTCTAAACAGACACTGTAAGAAATCTGAAACACACCCAAGACCGAACCTATAAATCAGTGTGCGGGCAGTGAGCGCCAGGCGCGGTGGGCACAGCCTAGGACACTTCGCTTCGTCGCGACCATCTCACCCCGGAAGGGAGCCCTCAAACTTGCAGGCTTCGGACAGGACAGGCTCAAAGTAGTTGGAGCGGCGACGCCGCCTCCCGAGAGCCGTGGACGCCTCCAGGGCTCGGGCGCTTCCAAGTGAGCACACCAGGGAGAAGCCAATTAGGGAAAGAGAGCTGGACCGGAGCAGAGCCAGAGCTGAGCCGGAGCAGAGCCGGAGCAGAGCCGGAGCACGGCGGGAGCTAAGCTGGCGCTCTAGAGGCGTGGCCCGCCCCCAGGCGGCCTCCGGGAGAGGCTGGGACTAAGCTGCGGAGGAGCCAGCGCCTTGCGCCCCTACCCCCCCACCCCACCCCAATCCGCCCCACCCCAGACACCCTCGGCTGGCGGGTGACCGACCCGGCCAGCACCACCCCCAGCGGTGTAAGGGAGAGGGGAGAGAGACAGGAAAGCCAGCGGAGGATAGGGCGCGGAGGCCACGGTCCAGGAGAAGTCTCGTCCTCTATGGGACCCCGGAGCCAGGGCGGTCCGGCTGGGGGGAGGGGAGCAGTACAGCGGGTGGTGAAGGCCCAGGCGGCGGCGGCGCTCGGGCGAGGCCCCTTTAAGGTTCTCCCCTCCCACCGGCGGCGCCGGCCTCCGCCCGCCGCTCTCCCCGCCCCGGGGTCCCGGCGAGAGCTGCGATTGGGCGGGCGCGGCGATCCCTTTGAAGTGTGGCTGCCGATCGCGGCTATTTGACGTGCGGCTCGGAGTAGGCGAAGGTTTTTGTGTTGCTCGCCGGGGCTAGCGGCGGCGGCGGCGGCGGCGGCTGCGGCGGCGTCGGTGGAGGAGGGGTGGAGGCGCAGCGACTGCTGCACCGCGCTCGACGCTGCGGAGCGAGCCCACCCGCCCCGGGAGCTCGCCTCCCCGGTGCTCCCCCTCCCTCCCCGCCCCCCCCAGTGGCGCTGCCTCCTCCAAATGAGCGATTCGCCCGCTGGATCTAACCCAAGGACACCCGAAAGCAGCGGCAGCGGCAGCGGCGGCGGCGGGAAGAGGCCGGCGGTGCCGGCGGCGGTGTCCCTCTTGCCCCCGGCGGACCCCCTGCGCCAGGCGAACCGGCTCCCCATCAGGGTCCTGAAGATGCTGAGCGCTCACACCGGTCACCTCCTGCACCCGGAGTACCTGCAGCCGCTGTCCTCCACTCCCGTCAGCCCCATTGAGGTCAGTCTCCTGGTCGCTGCCCGCCCAGCGCCGGCCCCATTCCGCCCACCACTGCCGGGCCCACGGCCCTACTCCCTGCGCCCCAGGGCTCGATGCGACGCCCAGGTCCGGCCACGCCGGCGGACGGCCTGAGGAGGGACCGAGGGAACAGGGATCGGAGTCCACCGGGGTCTCCCCAGGCTTCTCCTTGGAATGTTTCCCTTTCCACACTCGCCTTTCGGAGCTACGTGTTTTCTCTTGGATTGGGTTTGCTCTTGGAGTCTCCACTGGGTCCTTTACTTTTCCTCTGGCACCCAGTTTACAGGCTAGAGATGATCTCTCCTGGGCCTTTACTGATTCCCCCCCCCCAACACACACACATGCACACATACACCGGTTTGGTCTCTTTGAAGCCGGATCGCCCCCGTCCCTCTCCGCCTCTGTCCCATCCGGTTAGAGCGCGCTACGCCCCGGCACTCCCGATCCCAGGTCTTTCTTCCTCCCACTTCCCTGGGTGCCCTCCCCGGGAAGGAGGGGCTACTAGGAGAGCGCCAACGGTAGCCCTAGCTTTAGAATGCTCTTCTCCCGGCTCCTACCTCGAGGCGCCACCGCCAGAAACCCGTCCCAAGCGAAGTTCCCTAAACTGAAGGAATAAGTTTTCTCCTGGGCACAGGGGAGGAGGAGATTAGAGGGTAGGGGGCCAGTCACAGCCCCTCCCCCAGCCCCTACTCCCGACCAGTCACCTGCTCCCGCGGAGGCCTCCCTCTGGTGGACCACTTCCACTGCCCCATTTCCCCGGGCCTGTGCCGCACTCTGGGACCCAGTGGAATTTGCGAGCGCAGTTCCACCCTGCCGCACCGCCCCGCCCGGCCCGTGCTCTCAGACCCTCTCCCCCAGGCCTTCCCGTCCCGTCGCGCCGCCGCCGGGGCTCTCCGCGCCCACCCAGCTCCCCAGACACCCCGCTTGCTCCGTCGGTTTGGTGGTCTCACCCCCTTCCCTTGCCGCTGTCTCCCACAGCTGGACGCCAAGAAGAGTCCATTGGCGCTGCTGGCCCAGACTTGCTCGCAGATCGGCAAGCCGGACCCGCCGCCCTCGTCCAAGCTCAACTCGGTAGCGGCGGCGGCCAACGGGCTGGGAGCGGAGAAGGACCCTGGCCGCTCCGCCACGGGCGCCGCCTCCGCGTCTGCGGCCCTCAAGCAGCTGGGGGACTCCCCTGCCGAGGACAAGTCCAGCTTCAAGCCCTACTCCAAGGGCTCCGGCGGCGGCGACTCCCGCAAAGACAGCGGTTCCTCCTCCGTGTCCTCCACCTCTTCCTCATCCTCCCTGTCCCCGGGAGACAAGGCGGGCTTCAGGGTCCCCAGCGCCGCCTGCACGCCCTTTCCCCCGCATGGAGCGCCGGTCTCTGCGTCGTCGTCGTCGTCCTCGCCTGGTGGCTCCCGGGGCGGCTC
Organism: Ursus maritimus; assembly: GCF_017311325.1. Lineage (NCBI taxonomy): Eukaryota > Metazoa > Chordata > Mammalia > Carnivora > Ursidae > Ursus > Ursus maritimus. The sequence continues at coordinate 6,547,972 of NW_024425341.1, read as the reverse complement.
CCCGCACCACTCTGACTGCAAGAACGGCGGCGGGGGCGGCGGCGGCGGGGAGCTGGACAAGAAAGACCAGGAGCCCAAGCCCAGCCCGGAGGCTGCGGCTGTGAGCCGCGGCAGCGGTGGGGAGCCCAGCGCACACGGGGGTGGCGCGGAGGCCGGGGCCTCCGGACGCAAGTCCGAGCCGCCCTCGGCGCTGGTGGGGGCCGGCCACGTGGCGCCGGTGTCCCCCTACAAACCGGGCCACTCCGTGTTCCCGCTGCCACCCTCCAGCATCGGCTACCACGGCTCCATCGTGGGCGCCTACGCCGGCTACCCGTCTCAGTTTGTGCCTGGCCTGGATCCTAGCAAGTCTGGCCTCGTGGGAGGCCAGCTGTCGGGGGGCCTGGGCCTGCCACCCGGCAAGCCCCCCAGCTCCAGCCCGCTCACCGGAGCCTCCCCGCCCTCCTTCCTGCAGGGATTATGCCGCGACCCCTACTGCCTGGGAGGTTACCACAGCGCCTCGCACCTCGGCGGCTCCAGCTGCTCCACTTGCAGCGCGCACGACCCCGCGGGGCCCAGCCTGAAGGCCGGGGGCTACCCGCTGGTGTACTCCGGGCACCCGCTACAGCCCGCTGCGCTCTCGTCCAGCGCGGCACAGGCCGCGCTCCCCGGCCACCCGCTCTACACCTACGGCTTCATGCTGCAGAACGAACCGCTGCCGCACAGCTGCAACTGGGTGGCGGCCAGCGGGCCGTGTGACAAGCGCTTCGCCACCTCGGAGGAGCTGCTCAGCCACCTACGGACTCACACGGCCCTACCGGGCGCGGAGAAACTTCTGGCCGCCTACCCCGGGGCTTCGGGCCTGGGCAGCGCCGCCGCGGCCGCCGCGGCCGCAGCCTCCTGCCATCTGCACCTCCCCCCGCCCACCGCGCCGGGCAGCCCCGGGTCGCTGTCATTGCGGAGTCCACACACTTTGGGGCTAAGCCGGTACCACCCCTATGGCAAGAGCCACTTATCCACAGCTGGGGGCCTGGCCGTGCCCTCCCTCCCCACAGCCGGACCCTACTACTCACCGTATGCGCTGTACGGACAGAGACTAGCTTCAGCCTCCGCACTGGGATACCAGTAACTACAGCTCTTGCCCCCACCCAGCCCTCCTCTCCTTCCCCCTTCGCCTCCCTTCCCCCGCCGCCTCGCCGCTGCAACCTCCACTTCTGCTTGTCCCTGCCGGGATTCCCCTGCCCAGACCCTCCCCCCCGGACTGTGTATTTATTTACTATAATGTTAGCTTACAAGCTGGGAATATAAGTGCATTAACGGCCCACACGAGTCAATGGTATGCAAAAAGTCTGTGTTCCCCAAATAATAATATTAATCACACAAATAACTACATGTTCCCCGCCCCTCTTCCTTTCTTTTTTTTTTTTTCTTTTTCTTAGATGTAAGGGTTTGTTCTTTTGCCTTTTTTTTTTTTTTTTGATTGGTTTGGTTTTAGGGGAGGATGGGGAGTTGGGGTTCTGGGGTTCTTCTATTTGTTTTCCCTTCCTGGGGAGTTTCTTGCATGCTTCCTAACCGTTAAGACTACATTTCCCCCTTCTCTTTTCCTGTCTTTCCCCTTCATTTCTTCTTGTTTCCTTACATTTGAGGTTCTGTTTTATCCTTTGTACAAGTAACAGAGAGGAGATATTTTTTGTAACGCGTTTGGGGGGTGCAGGGATCCTCCTTGGTGGCAGGAGGTCTTGTGTTCTATTGACCCAGAACTCTGCTCTGTGATTCCTCCCCTGCAACCCTCTTCTTCTGGGGTCCTTGGTCTGCACCCTGACCCCCAAAATTAGAGCCTTGCTCCTCTGTCTTGCTCTGAGCACTGACAGCCCTGACCCCACCAGCAGGCTTCCCCCTGAGAGAGAGGCCCAAGTGGCCTCTGGCAGCGTTTCTACCTTCCAGACTTTTCATGGCCCCAAACACCTGGTAGTCACACTGCCTGCTGGTGGAAGACCCTTAGGGCTCATTTTATTCCATTAAAAGTCCTAGAAGGCCCTGTTGGTGTGAAACTTTGCTCTTTATATTTTGCAAAGTGCATTGATAGTCCTGTTTTATTCTCCATTTTTGGGGCAGTGGTGCCTCTCCTGGCAGTAGGGGCAGGGTCAGTGATTCTTGCTAGATCCCTCCAAAGCAGACCAGTGGCAATATCAGAGGGCAATACAACCTTGATAGCTCCATTGGGGGACAGTTGGAGAGTCGGGGAGTACACGGATCACAGTAGCCCCGTCACCCCCTCCCAGGCCTGACCCAACAGAACCCCCAAAGTTTGCCGTGGGCTTCCGTGGGCTCCCTCAGTGACTGAGATTGAAGTCTCTGACCCCTGGGTCTTCTTCCCACACCTTCCCTCCCTCCTGGTCTTATGCAGCAGTGCGGGGGCTGTGGGGCCTGTCTGGGATGAATAGAGCTCTCCCTTGGTAAGACTTATTTTGTTAATAAATGGAATACTTGGCTATATTCACACCGTGGTGTGTTTCTCTCTTGCCTCACCCACTGCCCCACTTCCAGACACCTGAGCAGATGTCCTTCTTTTATTCTTGTTTAAATACCTTATGGTTTCCTTCTGAGATTTCCGTCCAAGGTCGAGTTTAATGCCTTTCCTCAAGAAGGGGGGCGGGGAGGAAAAAAACACAAAACTTCTGCCAACGCATTACAAATAACATAAAACTGCCTTTATGGTTTTTTTTTTCCACTTGGTTATTTAGCTCCCAGGCTCCCTTCAAAGTCCTTGACATTTCCTGGGGACAGGGTGGAGGGAGTGTGTAAATGCGGTTTTTCCTCTGGGCCTAGAGTTGAGGTACAAGGGGCTGAGAAAAGAACCAGGACTCGGGGCTCAGACTCCTGGCAGCACGATCCCCAGAGCCCTGCAGGTATGCAGTCGACGTGCCTCTGGCGCCACCTAGTGGCAGAAAGACGAGTGACGGGCGCCGGCCCCGACGACGCCTTCTGCGCTTCCCACTAGAAATGCAAATCATTTCCTCTTCTTGACTGCCTTTTATACACCTTGAAACCAAAGAGTAAATGCACCTGCTGAGACTGGTGCTTTGCAAGGCTTGGGGGCTCCCCAAGGCCAGCGCTGGGTTGTCGACCCCAGTCATTTGCGCGTCCAGAGACTTCTCTGGACACGGTTTGGGTTTTGCTGAGAAGGCGCGGTGATCATTCGGGACTTCGAAGCCACTCTCGGTCCCCGTTGTCTTGAGCTCACACGACTGACACTGGCTTGGGCATCCTCGGGGAGGCGAGGATGGGGCGCCGGTTATCGGGATGCTGGGACCAGGGCCGGGCACCTCCCCACTGCGCGGGGATTCGGCCAGCCCGGAGAAGAGACGGACCGCCTGCACGTCCATCCGGGGCGGGCAGCCGCCAAGGCCGCCCGGCTCCGGGTGCACCCGGCTGGGACGCGCGGGCCCCCAGCGCCTGGAACGCGCCTGGCCACCTGTTGGGGGCACTTCAAAGCGGGCTGCCTCGCCCCCTCCTGGCCGCTCTCCTCCGCGTCGGCCCGGTGCCGCTTTGGGATCGGTTGTTGTGCTGCTGTTTTGCTTGGCTTTTTCTGTGAGGATTGCGACTTACCCTGCAGTTCATGCTCCGCGGACTTGGTGCCTCTGAAACGTCGGCAGACCCGAGGTCAAGTGCGGAAGGGCGGCGTGGGAGGGACGCTCTCTCTGGCCGCCCCGCCCGCGTTGTTTTGAGGCTACCCCGCACCCCGTTAGAGAATCGCAGGAGGGCCTCGGGACTTGACAAAACCTCAACGTTAGATGTTTGGGGGGGGCAGATTAGGGTTTTATGAAGTTTTGCCACTATATCTTTGTTTCTGACCAAAATTCCTTCATTAGTCTAGAGAACCTCAGGCTGCTTCTGCAGAAAATGTCAGTGCTGGCCACCATGAGAACTTACGTGTGTCCCAAGGGAAGGGACCTGGGCTGCTGGTGTCTTTGGGCACGTGGGGGCCGAAGGGGCGGGTCAGAGAGAAGGGCTGGAGAAGGCTGGAGAAGTCGCCCTGGGACCAGCTCAGGGTCTTCTTGGGAAATCATCGTTATCCGGTTCTCAAAGTTCAAATTGGCCAGAATCTTTGAAAGACCTGAAATGCTAAGACTTGCTTTGTTTTTGTTTGTTTGTTTGTTTGTTTGTTTGTTTTTTCTTTCTCTCTGTTGTTTTGTTTGCTGTTGATTATTTCCCATCTTCCCTTCCTCTCAAGTCCTTCTCCTTCCTTCGGATACCTTTTTTTTTAATGCCTGTTAAAACTGCTGGAAATTGCTCCCTCTGCAGGAAGACTTAAACTTTTCTCTTCCTTAAAGTTTGCAGTCTTGAGACCTCCCTAGCTAAGTACCTCTTGTTGGGATAGAGAAAGGAATAGATTCGCTGTCTCCAAGAGTGAACTCTGTGAGGAGCAAAACTCATGTTTCTAGAGCTGCTTGGCTCACCCGAAGCTTAGAAACCCCTCAGACTATGGAGTTTTCCCAGAAAATGTACTGGTGGCCTTTGCAAACTGGGAAGGATGCTGTTTGCCTAGTTGGAATGGGTTGCCCCCAGCCACCATTGTGACATCAAAGGGCAAGCAGGGTAGTCTGGAGTGTCCCAGTTCTCACCCTGAAATGTCAGCCCTCCTCACCAGAAATGGGTGCCAGTTCCTAAGAAACGTGCCTGTTTTAATTAGCTGGTGGGGAGTTGGTTACTTTCAATAGCTAAATTCTCATTAAACAAAGTTGCTGTTTTAATGGAGATAATACTCCCCACCAACTGCTTATTTGCATAATTAATTCATCCAGCAACTCTTTTCTTCCAGAATCACCTCCACCTTCTATTTCTCCACCTCCTCTCTTCCTAGCCCTCCTCCCCCCTCTTCCTCTTAATCTCTCCCAGGCGCCAGAAATGGGGCCTGTGTTCCCAAGGCACCAGGAAGGGTGGAAGCTCGGAGCTGGAACTTGAGACACTGGACGTTCCTGGCTCCAGGTCAGATTTTCACACCTCTTGCCTGGTTATTTTTGTGGCCTCGGGGGCAGCAGTGGGAGGAAGGGAGGAGAGGAGGGAGGGGAAAGGCTCACTCAGATACAGGTTTGACACAAACAGAATGGCGTGGTGTTAGGTTTTTAACTTGCCAGTCGTGCCCCCCCCCAAAACCCACCTCCTGAGAGATCCGCAGCCCAAGGGGGAGGCGAGGGGCAGCCATAATTGCCTTGCCCTCCCCAGCACACTGTGACGTGTCTCTCACTATATGAGCTAACTCCTGCCTGATGTATGTCTGGGTTACCGTGGAATTCGTCTTGCAATAATCCTGAGGCTCTGCACTTTATTAATCATTCTGTAGGGGAAGCTGCTCTCCAGTTTTCAGTTTGATTTGATTTCATTCATCCTGTCTTTTGCAGAATAGATGGTTGAGTGCATCCGATAATGTATGGTTTAATTTGGAGCACTGTGGGTTTGAATTACCATTTTCATAATGTGCTGTGCACTAATGTGTTCCATCATTTATAAAGAGCAATGTGCTGGGTTTCAAACTTTCTCCTGAAAGCCAAAGTCACCTAAAGGAAACAAAGCCAAATCACATCGACCCATCTTCTTACCTCGCTGCCAGAGAAACGCCTGCCTCCCCAGCCCAGGGTGAAGTCTGCCAAAGCTCGTAAAACCCACCGTGAGGCTTTTGTGTTCACATCATGCAGGTGGGTGTCAAGGTTTGGGGGGAATGGCTGCCCGGGAGCCATCAATGGCAGGACAAAGCTCCCCCTCATTATTGTGTAACAACAGCTTTGCAGCCAACCCGGTTGGAGGAGACCTCCAGTGATGGCTCTCCGTAGACCCTAATCCCAGCCCTCCCTCCCCAATGGCTGTAATAACACCAGCTGTCTGTTACTCAAACTCTGACTGAGGAGGAAAAAGCACTGATTATCCAAATACAGTCATTAAAGGGGAAATGTGTTTTTAGGACTGTCAGAGTGATTAATGAGGGCTAGCCGTCTTTGCAAATGCACTTGTTTAGTCTAACTGGCAGCTTCTATTTTCCTATTGATTTATTGCAGCCGTTGCCGGGCCTTGGTGTGTGCGGAGTCAGGGCACTTCACAACTGCGCCCTGTTTAAACAGGAAAAGCATGCACCATTTTGTCCGGGAGGGAGGGAACAGCCTCGAGTCTCTCCCTTCAGGGCAGTCTCCAGGGGCCCTGGCCAACAAAGGACACATTAAAAACCTGCAGCCTGGAGAGGGAAGGAAGCTGCCTCCCCTCGGTTGTCCCCAGCCACTCCGTTCCAAGGTCAGTGGAGACGCACCATGGCCCCTGGACAAAGCCTGTCCTATTGTGACACTCAGCGTGCCCACATTTCCTCCTCCAGTCCCCCCAAACCAGCTGTCGGCCACTGGGTCCGAGCACAGGAGGGGGAGGGGTGCAGCCAGGCCAAAAACAGGTCGGGCAGGGGTGGGGGGGGGCTTTGTGGGAAACTGATAGAGCCCAACAGTTGATTTCAACTTTTCAAAAGAGGTCGAGTGCACGTTTAATGCTTTGACAAACCATGTATCTAATGACAAAAGTAAAGAAATGACAGCTTGACACTAGAGTCCCGGTATCTGGGGATTTATACTCGAAGGCCACAGAATCTACAGAATTCCTGTTATGTGCCCAGCACAATGCTAGATGCCATGAGACACAGGAGAAAACTCTGACGAAATTCTCGTCCGATTTAGTTGGGGGAGACAAGACACACCCACGAGGCAGGGAACAAGATAGCATTACATATAACTGCATTTATGCTGATCTAATAAAGCGCTGAATCGTACCGTGCAGACAGCGGAGAGCAGGGCAGGATGTAAGCCGGTGCTCATTGTGAAGATCAGAGGGGCGGGCTGCAGGGACCAGAGGGGCCAGAGGGGGACACCACTGGGGCTGATGTGGGGGAGCCCTGCCATGGATGCTGCAATCTGTTGGGAGGCTCCCCAAGTCCTTGGAGGCCCTTCCTTTTTTGAAGGCTGGAAGATGGAGGAGGCCTTCATTCCATAGGGTTAAGAGAGCTGGAGCCTGAGCCTCCCAGCCAGTAATTTCCATTCCTAAAGCAGACCAAGGAATAGGCTTCGCTTCCCCTGTATGTAGCACATCCGAATCTCCTTCCACCCGCTTTCTCCCTAATCGACTTGCACCTTCCACAGAGCATTCCAGGCATGGATATGGTTTGTACTTCTTCCTAAATGAAGTACCTTTCCAAGTTTTCCCAGGGGGGTGGTGTATCACCAGCGTTATTAACACTTCCTAAAACAGGAGAAGCTGTCAGGGGATTTGGACCACAGACGAGCTGGGAAAACTTTCTCTTCAGAAAAAAAGAAGTTGAGGGGCACCTGGGTGGATCCGTCGGTTAAGTATCCAACTCTCGATTTCAGCTCAGATCATGATCTCAGGGTCCTGGGATGGAGCCCCGCGCTGAGTACAAAGCCTGCTTCCCTCTCTGTCTCTCTCCTCTCTAAAATAAATAAAATCTTTGAAGAAGAAGAAGAAGGAGAAGGAGAAGAAAAGAAGTTGAACCTATTGGCTGAGAGCAAATGAAGCGACTGTATTTTATAAACTTCAAAATACAGACAAATGTAGTAGACTTTGGTGAACTTTAGGACTGTGCAGGAAAATCCGGAAAGTCTAGTCATTGCATATCTGTTAGAAAGAGCATAGACATGGGAGTCGGAAAACTGGGATTTCTTCTAGCTCTGGAACTTAACTGCAGTGTGACTTTGAGCAAGTCACTTAATCTGAGTCTATTTTTCTATTTCAGAAATGAAGCTGTTGGGCCTGATAATCTTGAAGCCCTTTCTAACTGGAATATTCTATGAGTTTCTCGGTCCCTGGTCCCTGGTCAAATACAATTCCGAAGTTCCTATCAGGACAATGAGTGTGAAAGATCCAGGAAAAGAAACTTCGTGACTTTACCTCACTGTGGGGAGGGGGGGTGCAGGTGGAGGGTACAGGAGAAAAATATTGTCATGTGAACTTTTCACCCAGAGAAGTGTCTCCAACAAAATGAATTATGAAAATATGTTTTTAATTTGAGGAGATGCTGAGTTTCGGGTGATGTAGGTATTTCAAAGGCTGCCTAGGTGCTTAAGTGGGTCAGAAATTATTATTTAAAATAATGTGGAGAATCCTATGAGGTTAAACCAAGGTCTATAAAAAGAATCACATGTTTTGTAACCTACAGCCGATTGCTTTTGGAAGATGGAACTGGCAAGAGAAGAAGTGAAAAGTAGATAAAAATCAATCCACAGAGGGGTGGGGGAGGACCTTTGCTCCGAGTGGGCACTGGGTATCTCCAGAGCTCTTTGGAACATAAGATAAAATGATCCTTCTGGTGTTTAAATCAGAGCCAGATTTTAGAATGCAAACAGTAATTTGGAAAATGTCAGTGCCCGTGCCCTGTGTCCCGTTCGCACTCCTGGGTGTGTGTACCTATAAATGTGTGCGTGTGTGTAGTACCAGTTACGTACAGCTTTATACCCAGTCCATAAGGAATGGTGCGATCGTGCTCTTCCTTTTTACCTTTGACAGTTTCAAATATTAGGACCGCTAAACAAATGTGCAGAAGCAATAGGCCAGGCCCACCTCAGGTTTCTCAAGAAGCATCATTCGGAGTGTGCCATTGCACAGTTGAATATTATCATATATGCTGGGTATTTAAGACTTACAACAAACCCCTAGGTCCCTTTGCTGAGAAAACCAAGTTTGGGAGAGGTTAAGCAAATTGCCGAAAAGTCTTGCAGTTAAAGAGCTGTGGAACCAGGATGCTGACACAGTTCTGATTATAAAACTCTTTGTACTAAGTCAACAGCTTCAGCCTTTGTTTCAAAGGGAGTTTAGATGCTACAGGTGGGTAGACCACAGGGATCTGTCCCATCAGAACGTTTTGGCCAGTGTACCTGCATGGGTGGGGACCGTGCTAGATGAATTTCCAACTGCCTCGGTCCTGCCTCTCCTTCCAAGAGCCGAGATGCTGCTCATTGCAGGGGGTGTGACTCCCTGGGGAAACATTGCAGAGTCCCCACTGCGTCCTAGGATCTGTGGTCTTCTCTGGGTCTAGAAAGATGACAGAGACATGGGCCTTGCCTCAAGGATCCTACATTCCAGGAGGAGTAGATGTGCAAGGTAAAGTATATGATGGACTGAGAGCTCTATCGATACTGTCGTGTTGGTCAGTATAGGCCAGATTATGCTGCGGCAACAAACCAACCCCCAAATCTCAGGGGCTTACCACAACAAAGGCTTATTTCTCATTTCTACTGCACCTCCGTCACGGCCAAGGATCTCTGTATCAGTCAGGGTTTGAGCAGAGAAGCAGAACCAGTAATAGAGGCACTTATTGGGAGGCGTTGGCTTATGCAACGGTGGTGGCTAGCTCCAACAGTCGGAAGTCTCTCGGGCAGGCGGGGAAGATCCAAGGCTGAAACTACTGACATGAGCCCTTTAGAGTCTCTAAATTCAGGGAAAGCCTAGCCCCTCTTTTAAAGGGCTTGCCTGATTAGGTCAGGCCCACCTCCAGACAACCCCCCTTTTGATGTACACTGATTAGGAACTGCAATCAGATCTTCAAAATTCCTTCACAGAGGCACCTAGATTTGTATTTTGTTGGATAACCGGAGACTGTCGAACCAAGGTGACACATCAGAAATCATCACAGGGCTGCACATAATTAATCAGGCCCTGGGACTAATGAAGGAATGGCCTCAGTCACAGCAGGGGAAGAGCTGAAGAATCTTGTACAAACAACTGCAGGTGTCAGGCCAAAGTGACATATGGCTCTTCTGTTCATCTTCATACTCCTCTGGCTAGAACCGATCACCCAGCCCCTCCTGACTGCGAGAACAGGAGGACACTGACCCTGGCCTTGAGCCCAGAAGGAGAGGAGAGCTGGAGGGGGTTCCATCACAGCTTCCTCCTGCCCTCCCCGTGCTCATTGTACACAAGGGGAAGCCGAGTCTGCGGTGAGACCAAAGTATGCATGACTGCCCGTGGCCACACGTGCATAAGGCCAAACTCTCCTTTCCCTCCCTCCAGCTCACCTCCACCCTGCTTCCTCGGGCCTCAACAAACAGAAACTCTTTCCAAACCCAGAGCCCTGTTTACCTGGAAAAGTTTGCACTCGAAATCACAGGAAACAGGTGCCTCCAGGGATGCAATGCTCTAGCCAGACAAGCGCAGCCTGGCCACGGTTAGGACGGGCATCTCAGAGCTATGAAACCTTGAAGTTCAAAGAGATGTGTGACCTTCTGCAGACTTTGTAGTCCTGAGCTCTCCACCAGGTGGCTTGCAAAGAACCACCTACGGGAGCATTGAGGCAGCATAGTAAGAAGCCCTCCTCACAAGAAGGGTAGGGACCTCCCATGTACTGGACTCCAGGAATGCTTTCATCTGTGAAACTTACGGAAAGGTAAGGATTGACTGACAGGGGTCATGATCAACAGTCACTGGCAAACAAGTGCTGTTTGATGAACTGTATGTGCTCTCCGTTGAAAGGGAAACGGTCTGGGCAACAGGGACCAGACACGGCCTCCTCCTCAAACACTGAGGGAGTGTTCACTGTGCACCAGGCACCGTGCTAAGCCCCTTCCTCACAAGGCTGCATTTACTCCAGGCAGCAAGTCTCGGCAGTGAGTCTTTGTTGAACACCTTTTGTTCAAAGTCACAAAGCCAGTAAGCCGCAGAAGCAAGATCCCTACCAAGTCTACCTGACTCCCAAAACCGATGCTCCGGCCCCAGGGGCCACCACGTACTCCCGCAAGGCTGGTGCCCTGCACGAGAGCATCCGGCCATGGGAGCCAGCGCAGCCTCCGCGGCCGCCATGACACCAGGCCTGCCTGCAGCAGCGTCACAGGGACACTTTCTCTAAATCTCCCAAAGGCACCGGGTGGGTGGGGGCAGGATAGGCAGAGCCTTGCCCACCTCAGAGCCTCTCCTCTAAAGACTATAGGTCAGAAAACAACTTTAAATCCCCTGATCCCAAGCTCACCTCCTGATGGGCAGACCTGAACTTTACAGCACACTTGTACTCGCGGAAATATTTCTCGAGAACCTACTACCTGTGCGAAGTGCTATCACAGGATGGAAGATGGATAAGACACGGCCCCTCCTATCAGAGTGTTTACGATCTCACAGGGAAAACAGTTCAAACACATACTAAGAACGTGAAAGAAGGTCTGACATTAACACATGAAGGGGACTCACAGAAAGTGCCAGGCGTTCAGGGTACCCTGGGAGCTGGAAGGATTCATTCGTTCACCTGGCCCCCAGAGGAAGAAGGCGAGAGGTCTTGGGGGCCAGTGGGGTGGCCTGAGCAAAGCCCAAAGCCGGGCTGTGTGGGAGCATGTTCCTCCAGCTCACGCCCACAGGCTTCCATCTGCACATAGCCCAAAGGCAAGTATGGCTTAAGGGAGTCTGTGCTTCGGGGGCCACCAGCACAGGTGTGGCACCCAATAACTCCAGCGCCGGCAAAGGAGTGCAACAGCCTCAGGGCGGACAGAGCACAGGTGAGCCCAGTGAAGGGGCTGCAGCGGAGGGAAGGTAGGCTCTGCACAATTCAGCTCAAGGCTCGGAACTGAAGAGTGCATCCCATTGCTGGCCCTGCTCGTCCAGTTACAGTCACCCACCATGGGCACTCCTACTCCCAGGGCCCACCTTCCTGGCCCCAGCGACAGCGTCCGGGACCAGAGCACAGAGAGGGTCACGGTGCTAGGTGGGGCCTTCACACCCATCCCCTTCCTCCTACTCACCTGCCTTCCCTAACCCCGTGCCCTTGTCTGGGACTGTTGGAGCAAATGTTCTTGGAGAGTATCCTCCTTTGCACCCTTTGCTCCTAACATCACCCTCCCCTCTGTCCCACCCCCAGTGCCATTCCTCCCCCCAACACACACACACACACACACACACACACACTCCCCCCACCTCCCTTCCCTCCCCCATCCCTTCCCCTCCATTTGTTTCAATGAACAACCCCTTTTATCTATTCTGTAGGTACAAATGAAGCTGTCAAATTTGATCAGGCGCTTGATATGACAGGCCGTGGGAGTCAGGACCCCTTGAACAGAGTGGGCCTTGTCTGTCACAGCCTGCCTGACACTTCCCATAATGCCCAGACTGATGAGATTCTGAGTAGGGCCCAGCACATTTTCAACTCTATTTTGGGTGAAAACCCTTCTTGAAAGATCTTGAAAGGAGCTGGCAGTTCAGCCGCCCGGATGATTAATGAGGGTTGGCTCCGCTGGATGGATTTCTCCTGGTGCCAACAGCCGTCCTCCCAACAGGCTAGAACGTGTTGCCATTGACTTCCCCCCCGCACTTCCCCCTCACGGTGACGCCCCCCAAAAACCCTCTCCCACCGACCCTCGGACATTCCCGCAGCCACCCCTCGCCTCCACCCGCAACCACTCTGGCCCGCATCTCTCCCCCATCCTCCCTCATTTCCTTACGCAGAAGCAGCCCCAGCATATGGAAAAAGTTAACCGTCACAGCTGAATGAGGCCTGGCGTGAGCGAACAGGGCCCGCTGGACGGCTTTGCAGGTTTGAGGGGCACAGAGGGAGGGCTGAGAGGGCACCAAACAAGACAGTCACCCTGGTTCTCCTTGAGCTCCATGTCCCATGCTCCAGTGGACAGGCAAGGCCTGTCCACTTTTTCTCCATGGACCTCAGGAGCCCTGGGGACAGAAACCATAGGGTGTCTAAGGCCCCAGAGAGATAAAGCCTTCAAGGCCGTGCTTTTCCTCACTCATCTCACTCTGTTTCTCAGAGGGGGCGCGATTGACATTTGGAGCAAGACAATTCTTTCTTGAGCAGGACCCTCTGGTGTAGGGCAGAAGGTTTACAACCCTTGGTCTCAAGACACCACTTGTTTGTAGCAACCCCCAATCACAGAGACAACCACAACTATTCCCTGCAACTCCACAGCCCGCCTTGAGAACCACCATGAGGATAAAGAGCCTCCCTGCTTCCCTCCCTCCCTTGTGTCTTGAGGGCCTTGCCCCTCACTTTGCCTCTTCCAGCTCTCACAACCCTCAAGCTCACTCAGTGGGGAGAGCACCTTGAAGGAGGAGAGAGAAGAAAAGAAGGGTGTCCTCCCACCCACCCCCATACTAACTTTTCTCCTTTGCTGCTTGCCTCAAACCAGCCCTGCTTGAAACTCTATAGTCTTCCCTTCCTCTTCTGCGTTCCTATTTCCCCCAGCAGTTTACAGCTTAACCATGCTTAGGGTGAAAGAAGGGTGTCCAAAACTTCTTTGGGCTTTCCAAGCTCAGAATCCTTCAGGAACAGGCCAGTGACAGGTAGTTGGGGTCAGGAACATGCTGTTTCTTTTCAGAACATCCATAGATTCCTTTTTCAAGCCAGGCTCCAAGGTCCCGGGACTCTATCGGAGGAGAAGCAGGGCCCCATAACCAATGACGTCACCCATGATCTCCTGGGGAGCAGATTCCGTGGACCAGGCCATGAGAGAGGGTTTCCAAGAATACCAAGCCATACCTACTCTCCTCACTCCATGTTTTCTTCTCTCTCTCTCCTTCCAAAAAAGAGAGGGGGGAAAAAACCCATCGTTTACCCACCCCCAGGCCGCTGGGTAAATGCCCAGTCCCACCTTTTACCGGTGGCCCGGTCAGTGGCCAGTTGCTCCAGCCCCCAGATGGACCCAGCACCGTCAGTGCCTTCACTCAGTACCATCTACTGAGCATTGACTACCTGCAGGCACTGGGCTCCACTCTGGGCGCACATTAGTAGCAAAAAGACACACGGCCCTGCCTTCATGAAGCTTGCAGACTAATAAGAAGAAAAAAGCAAAACAGACCCATGAAGGATTATAAATTGTGGTCGTAGCAATGAAGGAAAAGCAGAGTGTTTTATGGTGCATCCCGAGAGGGTGTAACAAGGAACCCTTGTTTAGAACTAAAGTCAAAGAGAGCCTCTGTGGGATCATGACCGTGAAGCTGACACCTGAGCGCTGAGCAGGGTCAGCCAGGTAAAGAAGGAAGAGTGTCTCAGGCTGGGGAAATTCACACCTGAACATCAGCTGAATGCTCTGTCGTGGAGGTGCTTTCCCTTGGAGCCATACCTCCACGGAAGGACAAAAGCTCAGTAACTCAGCCTGAGCCCTGGAAGAACCAGAACAGGGAGCAGCTGGGGGGAGAAGGGAAGCAAGGCGTGCGGAGGGAGATCACTGACCACCGAGTCACTCCGTGGTCCAGGGCACCAACAATCATCTCGGCAAGCGAGAGGGAGACTGGAGATTGATCTGGGGTTGACAGGACCTTTCCCTGGAGTTTCAGGGATGCCCTGGGGCCAAGTTTGGAGGTTCTCTAACTCTTGGAACTATGATGTGGGCAGCTGCTGATGGAGACAGAAATTGAACTAACGATGACACAAATGAACATATAATTACAAGATTCTTGCCCAAGAGTGAAGCGTGTGGGAGACCTGGCTTTCTCTTTTCCAGAAAGATAATATTTTAATGAAATACAGGAGAATGTGTTTCTTACTCTTGGAAACCCATAGGCCTTCATTGGCTCCCCACTGTCTAATCGAGGCCAAAATTTTAACCTAGCAATCAAGTCCTCCACAGAATGATCCCAACACCTTTCCACCCGCCCCTGCTGGAACCTTCACAGGAGCCAAACACGACGACTCACTGTTTCCTAGACATCCAGCTCTTGCATCCAGTTTTTGTTCCTTCCTCCTAAAAAGCCTATCCCCCTCACGAATTCACTGGTCTCGTTTTTCACCCCAATTGGTTGTGGTTTCCCCTTGCTCTGAATCTCTTCAACCCCTTATTTTATCTCTCTGATAGTCCTTCTGTATGTGAGGACCCTTCATCTCCCCTCACTGGACCATAAATTCCTTAAAGGCAAGAAGAATCTTCTACACACACTCACGTCCTAGGACAGTGCCAGGCACAAGGTAGACAGTAAATGCTTGCTGAATTCCATTTAACTGGAAAAGAGCTAAAGAGCTTAAGCATTTGTCAACATCTTTGCACTGAGGACACTAGTTTGATGAGAGAAGAGACCCGGGAGGTAAAACTCAAAGAAGGAACAAGAGGAACAAAAGAGCAAACAGGAAAGAGAAAAAAAGATACACACCCTTTACCAGGGGCCCAGTGGCCAGTTGCTCCAGAAGCCTTCCCTTCTCTCATTGGTCTCCCCGTGCCCAGAACAGGAGAGGTGGTCCTGATGGCACAGGGCTCATTCTGAGGACCTTGCTATCTTGGCAAACCCTAGAGGCAGGAAGAGGACGCCCACTGAAGTATGGGCAGTCAGTGACCTTGTGCCTCAGCCAACTTGCCATGATGGCTGGGATTCCCCACCCCCCTTGACTCATTTCTTGGAGTTAAGGAGCAAAGTCCTGGGGAAAAAAAAATCATAAAAATGTGCTATGAATAGGGTAGAGGGAAAAGACACCCCTCTTAAGACATCAGTGTTCACTAAACCTGTTTGGGAACAGCCCACACCTAAGTAGACAGAGAACAGGACTACCGGAAATGGAACATCAGACTATCGAGGGGTCTGGTCAGGAAAGCTCTGGAACACGAACATTTTCCCAGGAATGGCAGCTCCAGGGTTGGTAGGAGGACCTGGCAGCCAGAATTCAGGGCCAGAGGACTTCCCTTCGAAAAGCGACCCTGTCTCAGTACTGATCTCTATTTGATCTTTATCTCACCCACGAAAAGCCACCACCACTAGGGAGGGACCGCGCCCCATGTTTACTGCTCTACCCACAGTGTCTGATCTACGCCTGGCATATGCAGCAGGCACTCAACAGAGATTTCTTGAATAAACAAATAAAGTAATTAGGCTGTAAGAAGGTGCTAAGAAGGGACCCCAAGGAGAAACTAGTCCTTGCTCTCAATTCTGCAAAGGGACCCAGAAGACCTGTGGAAAATCAGACCCACATTGCTGAAAGCCATCCCCGAAATTAACCAGGCACCCCCAGCTAGCAGACAGAGGTCCACACCTGAGCAGCCTGGAAAGGCCACATTTGCAAACTTACCGCACCAGCTTTTGGAGCAGAACCGACCTCCCTGCTGTCTTTCAGGATTTCTGAGGGAGAAAAAGAATTTTCCTGGCCATTGGGCCAGAATATAAAAACAAGGCTACATAAAACAGGCCTAAGAGGGAAAGAGTAGGCCAAAAACAATATGCTCCTCTCCCCCCTGTTTTCTTAAGACCTCAACCTCTTTTCCCCGCGAGGACGAAGAGGAGGAGGAGAGGGGGCGCAGAGCCTAATGACCTTCTGCCCCCTTGCCAGGACAGAGGCCCTCTTCGCAGGCAGGGAGTCAAAGAAAACTTTTCTGAGACTGATTACCAAGAGGGTAACTAGGTACACAGAGCACATGTGAACAGGCTCCTCGTTTCCAATTCAGGACTGTCAGATGGTGATTAATGACTAACAGCCACAGAGCAGCCTTGATTGCCAAGTGCCGTATTGTTAATGCTGACATTTAATGAGGCCGGACACAAGTCCAGCACAATTCCACACCATCATCTGCAAATAGCGCTCAACAGATTTAATTGGTTAAGTATTTGTGTGTGTGTGTGTGTGTGTGTGTGTGTGTGTGAGAGAGAGAGAGAGAGAGAGAGAGAGAGAGGGAGGGAAGTATAAAGGGCCGAAGAAAGGGATAAGATGTTGGTGTGTGAATTTGCCCTACAGGGACACCTCTGTTTGAATATGTGTGTAACTGTGTGATCCCACGAGTCAGGTGGAGTGAGTCCACAGGACCCTATCCGCAGACCTGCAAGATGTCCTCAGTCCCGGGCAGGCAAGTCTCTGATACGGCGAAGCTCCCACTACACCCTCCCCACCCCACCAGCGCCTCCGACTACCGCTGTGGTCTCCCCGCCACCACCCACCCGCACCACCGCTGTCTCTCAGGGGCAGCTGGGAACTGGCATGTTTGTGAAGTGAAAACACATGAAAGAGAGTTGAAAGAAGAAGTTGTCTAGAAGTGGGCCTGGATCCAGGGCTCCCGAGAAGCCACTTTTTCACTGGACTCAGATCAATGGTCCCTTGGCCCGCCTGACTGGACGGCTTCCCCTGTGCCAAGAGAGAACTGTTCCCCCCATTCCGGAACTCAACACGCTCTTAGGAGAGGAACGGAATCCATCTCATTGTTCTAGAACAAGAGTCCACAGCGATGAGGACAGAGAGACTGGCCCAGCGAGGGTTCTGCGGGTCAGCTGAGCAAGGCGACAAAGGGCGCAGAGGAAAGGAGGCGTTGGCTCCAAAAGGGCAGACCGATGCAAGGAGTCCGTACTCCCGGGAGCCTGGCTATAGTCGCCGTCTGTAGCTTGGCCTTTCGGGGACACAGAGAAGGACGTGAGAACAGCCTGGATGGGGGATGCTAAGGGCCAAATGGGGCACAGGAGGTGGGCAGTGCCGCCAGCATTCAGAGGAGAGGTCAGCTCAGAGTCAGGGGCTAGAAATGTCTAGAAAAGGCAGAAAATATGGAAATTATTTGAAAGATGGAAGCCCTCAGGTAGAAAGAGATAGCAAGGCCATTATCCAGGTGAGGGCTTTGAACATTTGAATTGCCATTAATTCCCCCCTTTAAAGCCTTTTTCCTGCAAGTGTAGCCCTCAGATCAGCAACCTCACCATGGCCCGGGCGCCTGTTAGAAATGCAGACTCTCGGGCCCCACGCCTGACCCGTGGCTCGACATCTGCCTTTGAACAGGATCCCAGATACCTGCATTAAAGTGTGATACAGGTTGACAAGCTCTAAATGCCCTGGTCAGGAAGCCACGCGCAGGCAGCAGGCCTGACCCACGGACTGATACAGCTGGAAGGCCCCTGACATCCGTCCACTGTACCGTGACGTCAAGTAGTGTCCCCTCGGTCCCCCTCAGCCTGGAAGAAGACCAGGCCTACAGCATCCGTCCCATGCACCTTGCCTCACCCCTGCGGCCCGCTGAACCACGGCCGAGACACCTCGGAGAATCGTACCATTGCTTTTGCTCCTTCCCATTTGGAGCAGGGACAGAGCAAGACGGCGGGACAGCCTGTTTCAAGCCTCATTACCACGGGAAGGCCCTGGGCAGCTTGGCGAGCCTCACCCCTGCTGGCCCCCACTACAGGCTGGACGGCTTGAGTCCCAGGCAGGAGCAGGTGACTTTCTCCTGAGGGTGTCCCAAGTCTGGAGTCTTCACTCTGGCCCAGTGGTCAGAACCTAAATGCTCCGTGCTGAGGACTTCGTTCATCACGGAGGCCCCGTGGAATTACAGCCCACTGCTGACCTTCCTTCTGTCAGGCATT
>NW_024425341.1:6497256-6529709 GCF_017311325.1 Ursus maritimus | reverse complement strand
ACCTCCTGGCTTGCCCGTGTCCTGCCACCCTAGCTGTGGGAGGTCAGCCTCAGAAAATAATCACTAAAAGCTAATGTTTCCTCTTGAGACTCTGTGCCTAGGGGTGCCCCTGCTGTGACCCAACCTTCCAAACCCCTTTCCATGAGCCACCACACCTTCCCTGCCTAGGCCTCTCCTCTTCGAAGCAGCAAACCCTTAGGGGCTCTTCCACCAGCTGCTTTTTCTTCCCCCACCGCACCCTCCACATTAGGCTGTTCCCCCACCTTCATTCAATGCTCTGCGACCTCAATGCCTTAACCCGACCCTTCCTCCTCCAGTGTAGGAGTCGAGGGGGAGCCAAGACACCTGGGTTCCACTTCTAGCCCCTCCAGGCCCCCATCCAGGGCAAAGCACATCCCACATCCGTGCCTTGGTTTCCTGCCGGTAGAGAGGGGATTGGATCAAAGGGATGATTCCTAAAGCCCCTTTCAGCGGTAATAGTCCGCGGCTTTAGTTCAGAGAATTACCGGGAGCGCCATATGAAATGAGATAACGGGTATTTTAATAGATGGGAAAGTTCCAAATGATACACAAACAGGGCACTGAAGAGTCTCCTTTCCTCCAATCACCCACCAGCACGCCTTTGCAAGTGTCCTCTTGTATTTGCGGGTCCTGTTCTTCTCCACAGATTGGGGGCAGCATGAGGGCACAGGTGGCGGTTTCTATTTCTTCTGTACGCTCTCTCAGTGACTAGCCCTCACAGAGGCCACTCAGCGGTGTTGCTTACTGGGTGACAGGCTGATTACCCCCCCAGGGCTGCTCACTCAGTTAAATGGACTTGTAAGAAAATCACCGGGAAGTGGTCACCTTTGCTTTTTAGGAGGGGAAGGGAACGGACCTCTCTTAAATATGCATGTCTCATTTCTCTTGAGGAAAAAAGGGAGTTTGCCCCCTTAAAATGAACTGGATCTGGAAATTCAAACGGAATTTTTAATACTGCCTTGCAAATTAGCACACACCAGCACGCCCGGGGCTTAATTCCATCCCTCAACTACTTACTGAGTGTGCTATGTGCTGAGGGCCAAGCTTCTGCTCACTCGTAGGTGAAATATGAGAGAAATACGAGAAAGTAATAGAATTTTTTTAAACGAATATAGCAGGAATTAGATATCAAAATAAATACCGTCCCATTCAAAGCAGTTACTTTGGAATGGTCTACACTTATTCTAATCCTTTATCTTGCCCTGAACAATTTGGCATTCTTTGAAAACCATCTCCAAAGCCGGTCACATTCTTTACTGACAATGACAGATCTTTGTGTGTTAATTAGGTGAGAGAAATGTCTTTTGAAGCCAAGCCCGGTGCATAAGCTGGATGGTCTGGCTTCTTCTTCGGTCAGGTCAAAAATCTAAATAATGTGTGTATTCTAATAGAGCTCTTAATGAGCATAAATAGGCATAATGTGCAGCCTTCACCTACGATTTCGAAGGTCTTCTTTCACCAAATTGCGTGAGTTTGGCCGTGTGTGTGTGTGTGTGTGTGTGTGTGTGTGGTGGCAATCAATCCCATGGTAGGTGTCCTTGCTTCCATCCTTGCCCTCCAGCCCACCCCATACCCCATCCTCTGTCCTCAACACAGCAGCCCCAAAGCCAGATCACGTCACTCATCTGCTTGAAACCCTGCAGGAGCTCCCGTCTTACCTGGAGTGAAGGCCGAAGTCCATGCGGTGGCTTCCGAGACCCCACCTGAGCCAGCCCCCCACCCCGTTCCCCTCCCAGCTCCTCTCCCAACACTATGGGCTCCAGCCTCGGGTGGCCTTCCCGCCATCCCTCAGGCACATTAGGCAGACTTCCACTTAGGGGCTTTGCTCTAGCTGTCCCCTTCCGGAAAACTTCTCTCCTGCATATCCATGTGGTCAACTCCTTCATTTCTCTCAAGCCTTTGATCAATTCTCACCTTCTCAGTGAGTCCTGGTCTAACCTTCTAATACCTTCCATGTGAGAACTCTACACACCTAGGCACACATGCATACTCACCCACATACACTCATTCCTGATCCCCTTATCCCGTTCCTCTTTTTCTTTTCTCTATGGTACTTACCACCTTTCACTAGACTATATAATCGGTTTATATATTGTTTATTGTATTCATTGTTGTTTGTATTCCCCTGCTAGCATCCAGGCTCAGGAGGGTCAGTGTCTTGACCTATTTAGTTGAATCCCAAAAGAACACAGCTGGCACTCGCTAAATATATAGTGAATTGAATTGAGTTGAGTTGAGTTGATTTAAACGGAATTGAATGACAGGTCCCAACTTACATGAAGTATAGTCCCTGCCTTCTAGCTGCTGACAGATCTGATGGTTAGGAGACACACACACAGGAGAGCAGCTGAACAATACACGAGGATGCTTGGCCACATGGGATTCACAGTCGTGCTGCGGGAGTCGCAGCAGGGGTGGGTACAGGTGGAAGGACGCCAAGCCTTCCATCTGATCAAGCAAACCTGTCCCTGTCCCCAGCACCTGCCCGGATCATTCCAGCCTCCAGAATACTCCCTTGCTCACACCCTCTGTCTACAGTCCCCTACTCTTGCTGTCTCCTTGCCCACACCCTACCCACCCATCAATGCTCAGTCCCCGTCCCCTTCCCCCATACAATCTTCCTTGACTATCCCAGCCCTCCCTGACTGCTCTCTCCTCTGAGCTCCTAGAGCACGTATATTTTGAATCAGTCTATTCAGTCTTTAAATAGAAACATTAGGTGTGCACGGTGTATTATTAAGGACGTCCTTTGTGGCTTCTCTCTTTTGAATGACGTCAGCACCGTTCAGGAGTGGCCCCTGACACGCGTGGCTCCCATTGGTGGGTCATCAGTCAGAGAGAAAGGGGGAGGGCATTTCAGGCACGGCAAACCTCAAAAGCAAAGATACTGCGTGCTATGAATTGACATGGATGAACTTAGAGATATTACACCAGTACCTCTCGGCCCAGGGGAGATTTGACTCCCGGAAGAGCTTTTAACCATAACTCCACATGGAGGCCCAACCCCAGACAATATTATCAGATATCAGGGAATGTGGCCGAGGCATCACTATTTCGTAAAAGCTCCTCAAGTGATTCTGATATACAGCTGAGGGGTGAGAACAGCCACACTATTAGGGGAAAAAATAGGGAGCAACAGAAAAAGGGGTGGATATTGGAAAACAGGCCCAAAAAAACTATTATCGTGTCGGTCCTTTTTCTCATTTTGTTCTATTAGTTTGTCATGGGAATTTGTCTTTGTCGGAGTAGTCTGGGTGGATCGGTGCTGCGGACAGATGATTCTGCCCCCTGCCCCGGAAAGAACAGGCAGCACCAACAGATGTGAGCACGGCCAGGGTCAGTGGGAACCCACGGGAGTCAGAAAAGTCCAGGGAAACGAGAGGACTATTTTAGACCACCGAGAAATGTATGTTGCAATCTCTCCCCCTTCCAGGTTGTTCGAATTCAGTTTCCTCTGTCTTGCCCATCCAAAGAGCCAAGAAGTAGACCAATTATACTCAGGCTACCGGTTCAGAAATTCCTGGCTAATTCTTTACACCACTCTTGCCCCCACATCCTCTGAACTGGAGCAGAAGTGACACGCCCTCGCTCTAAAACGCAGCCTGGCTCAAGGACATTGAAGAGCACGCCAGCAGCTTGAAGGTTCTGTGCGTCGGGCGGGTCTGGGCTGTAGCTGCTCTCTCTGGAAGCTTTCCCCTCCCTGTACCTGCCCAACGCAGACCCGCAACCGAGGCGCACTTCCCAGCAGCCGCCGTCAGGGGCGCCAGCGCAGCCTGGGCTTGTCCCCCAACCCCCACCCCGGCCGCCCGCCCACTGACTGCACTTCTGCGTGCAAAGTATGACTCTCACCGAAGTCACTGTTCACCCCTAACGCCCTTAGGAATGAAGCTGAGTCCCCGCGCCTCTGGGAAGGGACACGGACTTACATTCAGGCTGAGATGCACAGGACTGAGATGAAAACCTGTCCTGAGCGCAGGACCTGCTTCTTTGGGAATAGAGGGTGGGGGCCAAGGAAGGGGAGAGACAGGGAACATACAGGGAAACACGTTGGCACTTAGTGACTGAAGGAGGGAGGGAGGGGAGAGCCAGGGAACGAGGGGGAGGGCGCGGAAAGACAGGGCTGGAGTGTTGACGACAAGCTTCCCAACTCCACAGGCTTGCCAAGGCCCAGCCCTGGATCCCAGAGGGGTCACAGCCGAGGGCTGACCTCTGAAGCCACCTCCTTTCTCCCCCTCACTCCTCGGTCTCTATGCAGAACCTTGGTCTGCCAGCCTCGGGCCAACCTGTGGCCTCTCCACACTGAAAGAGTCCCTTGAAAAGCCAAGGGGGAAGAGCCCAGCCCCCAGCGGCAAACCCCATATATACGGAGCGGTAACTCGAAACCCCCGAACTGGGCCAGGGGAGGAGGGGAAGGGTAGAGGGGATGAGGTTTTTCCACTTCCATTCGCAACTGTCAGGCGGGTGATTAATGACCAACAGGTTTGGAATCGCCTTTATTGCCTGATCAGTATTGTTGCCCGTGACAGCTAACGAGGTTAGACAGGCTTCTCCACGCTGAGCTTTATGGGGCCGGCTCCCTCCCCTGCAGAGCTCACAAGTCCTGCCAGCTTTTGTGCACAGGAATGTTCCAGCCCCCCCCCAACTTCTTCCTCCATCACTACCTCCCCCCCCCCCATGCCCTGAACCACCCATCTCACCCAGAACCTGCCCGTCCACAAAGGAAGCTTAAGTAACAGGGGTTTCGATCTCCAGCCCTGCTCACGGAGACCCATCTGTTACCCTCACACCCCAGTGTGCCTCTTCCCCACCCCTGTTGGAGCTCTAGCAGTGGGACAGGGGAGTTCATGGGAAAAAAAAGAAGGCAAAGGAACAAAAGCACGGGTTTAAGACCAGGGAAGACGCTTCTGCCTGCTGGCTCTGGGCAGTCTGACCAGCATTTAACAAGCCACTCCACAGTTAGCTGTAAAATTCAAGACGTATTTTATACATTTACCACTTCAATCCCGCCAATGTGTTGAGGTGAGGATGGAGGGGTGAGGGAACTCAGGAAAAGGGGTTTAATAACAGTTAATAATGTTTTTCAACCAACCACCTTGAACCCAGATATACACAAAGCCAGTTTCCAGTGAAAAAATCAACTTGGTCGGAGGTCTCCGGGTAAGGAAACACCAGCTTTGTTTTCTGCTCTCTTACAAATAATCCTTACCTTTGTGCTGGTTCACATCTTGATACGGTTAAGCACGTGTTTGCCTGGGGTTTAATATTTGAAGGAGTTGGAGCAATGCAATAAGCAAACAGCTTAAAAGGCCCAGAAAGACCCCCTCAGCTTAAAACTCTATTACTTTTCAATGTGATATAAATGTATTTTGCTTCTGCTCAGAGCAATTTCCTAGTTTACTCTTATTAAACCAGGAGACGGCTTAGCAGAGTTCTTGATTTATGAAACACATACTAGATTCATTAAAACCTTAAAAGATTTAATACATTTTATCAGGACATTAAATCTGTGCAGGCTTTTTAAATCAAATACCTGCCATCTTTCATCCCCCACACCCTGCACACTTACTTAAGAACACTAAAATGTGGACTGACAAACATTACGGGTGTTTCGGGCCTGATTTCTAAGTGGCATTAAAGTCCTCCCCTCTAGGATTTATAGCCCAGCCTCTCCCCAAGACACATCTTCCCTCGTTGGAATTCGGTTCAGTAAGTTAGCTGAGATCTACACGTCCCACCCATACACAAATGTTCCCACCTCTCCCGTTCTCCAGCCCGGGGGTTTTATCCTCATAGGTTCTCTAGGACCCCCACCAGCAATACCTGCCCCCCATCCATGACTCCTGGGCTCTGCTTCCCTGAACCCGCACTCAGGGCTCCCTCCCTAGACTCTCTTAGCCTACACAGAACTGCATCCGGAAACATCTGCCATGCCTGGAGAAGCTTGCTCTTTCTTTCTCGAACCCCGTTGCTAAGTCTTGCTATACAGCTCTCGGCTAGGGGGAGTTTTGTCACACCACCGCCGCCACCAACCCAGGGGACATTCGCCAATGTCTGGGGACGTACCTGGTTGTCACAAATGGGTATGGGGGAGGAACATGGTTGCTAGTGGCATCTGGGGACAGAGGCCAGAGATGGTGCTGAACGTCCAGATATACACAGGATAGCCCGTCCCCCCACAAAAGAACCCCAAAGAACCATCCAGCGTAAAATGTCAATAGCAGCAGGGTTGAGAAAGCTGCCATTGGACCTTAGCAGGCCCAGGTGGCCTCTCTCACTCCTCCACGCTTGCAACACACAGGACTGTAGCTCGCAGCTAGTAGGTGTTTAATAAAAGTGTATTGAATGGAACTAGACTTCTGTCCTGATACATTGACATCTTCCAAATTCACAAATGTGGGGGAGGGGAATCCTGGATCAACAAGCACTTGAGGAAGTGACTCACCTGCATGTCCTTGTTTGTGAAGTGGGGTTACGGTCATACTGTCCGTCATTCTGTCCTCGCGGACCGTTAGGTTCAGATGAGCTCTTGTAGCTGAAAGCGCCTTTTAAGTCCCAACGGGTCATGCGATGTTTACTATTCCGTTCAACAAGCGCGTGTTGAGCGCTGCTTATATACGAGGAGTTCTGTTAGACCCACCAGGGTCGGGGGGTTGGGACACACAAAGAGGAATAAAAAGAATCCCGTGCCCTCTGGGAGCTCCTGTCCTTGTGACATGGACAGACAGAACCAGAATGTTTCAGCACAGCGGAGGGGGTGCCATAGGAGAAGAATGCACGGAGGCTGTGAAAACACAAAGAAGAAGCATTTACAAGGGTCTTGAAGGATGAGTAAGAACTGGTCTGGTAAAACACACACAAAAGCCAGGGAATAATATCGCAAAAGCTGGACGTGTAGGTCGGGGTTCACCTCACTGAAGATCGCATATGACTAGCTAAGAGATGGGAAGTTTTTTCTTGATAGGACCAGGTTTTTTTTAAATATTTTATTTATTTATTTGAGAGAGACAGAGAGAACACGAGCGGGAGAGGGAGAAGCGGACACCCCGCTGAGCAGGAAGCCTGATGAGGAGACTCGATCCCACGACCTGAGCCAAAGGCAGACGCTTGACCGACTGAGCCACCCAGGCGCCCTATGATCGGGTTTTTAAGCAGAAAAGGTACACGAAGATCTCACACAGTGCGGAAGATGTGTCGATTTAAGGGGAAGCCACGGGTGGAGCAAGGAGATCATTAACAGCAGATTCTTACGCTAATCCAGGGGAGAAACAATAAAGCCCTGAACCGGGACAATGTCTAGAGAGGAGGGTGAGTGTCAAGGAACCATGAGAACTTCGTGACTATTTGAATGGGGCAGATTAAGGTAGGGGCTGAGTGTCTGGTTTGCAGGATTGAGTGCATGGTGACGCCTTTCGTGGGGAGAGTACGTCTTGAGCGGACCTAGCAGTTCAGTTTGCGACGTGATTGGTGTGTCTTCATCCCACATCCAAAGAGATGGTGGAGTGAGGAGATGATGGAAAGCTCTCAGTCCCTGAGGAGCGAGAAGGGATGAAAGCGGAAATCCGGGTGGGAAAAGACTGGCCTAGAATGGAACATGGATTCCCTTATCCTCTGAGATTCATATACCAAGTCTCTAAGGCACCTCTTTGTCTACTACAAAAAGGTGTCTATCAATGGAACAAAGAGATGTATAGATAAGTACGTGCAGACAAAATGCCTACAGTTTTTTTCTTAACTCCTAATATTTTTATGGATTCAGAGATATCAAAAGAATGGTCATCCCCGGCAAAAGAGGCCAACCCACACCTCAAACCACCAGGCCTCTTGGACGTTTCCCAGAGCAGCAGGCTGCTTTCTCTCGCTCCCCAAATGCACTGTGGACCTTGACCAAGTCTTGCCCTGAAGACTTCCTCCCCTTTGCCTTCTGTTCTTCCATGAGTGACATAAATGGACTGTATTAAAATCACAGGCAACGATGTGTATGTCCATCCACAGATGAATGGGTAAACAAATTGTCGTATAGCTGGACCATGGAGTAATAGCACATAACAGTAAAAAGGAATGAACTGTTGATATACAACAACATGGAGAAATCTCTGTTCTGGGTAAAAAAAAGAAAAAGTGTATTTTTTTAGAAAGAAGCCAGACATACCCTCCCCCCAAAAAGAGTCCACACTGTATGAATTCCATTTGTACTGAATTGTACAAAATGCGAACTAATCTATAGTGACAAGATCAGTTGTTGCTGGAAAATCGGGGTTGCAGGATCGTGGAGAGGGGTAGGAGGGAGAGCAGTAAAGGGGCAGGAGGAACGGCGGGGGCATGAGGCATGTGTTCATTATCTGGAGTATGGTAATGATTTCACAGGTGTATACATATGTCAAAACTTATCAAGTTGTACACTCTGTATGCCCTTTATTGTAGGTCAATTACACCTCAATAAAGCTGTAAAAACATATCATCACAAAATGATCTTTAGGTGACTTCCAACCGACTTCCAACTCCATTTTTTTCATGATTCCTCTTTGATCCCTTTACCAAACTCCTTTGAAGACACATTATTAGCCTCAAGCAAATGTCCTTTTGTTCTTAAAAGGCACCAATCCTGGTTTTTCCAACTGAAAATAAGAGGGGAGTGTGGTAAGTAACCCCCTTCATTATTATTTCTCTTCTCCCAAGCTCACCAAAATCTTACTGGGATCAAATGTCCTCAAAAAAACCCCTCTATTCCCTGTTTTAGGGCACAAAGAAGAAAAATCAAAACCTTTTTCCAGCAACTTCCAATCTTGTGATATAAATGAAGTGAAGCCCAAGATTTTAAGGGTGGCCTGGTTCTTTTAGGGCTCACCTGGTTGTTAGTGCTTTAGCTCTAACTGTGCAAAAAAAAGGGGTTTCTTCTCCCTTTGGACTGGCTTTCTCACCACCAACAAGCTTGGTAAGAGGACCAAACAAACAGCAATCTAGAGATAGTGAGATGTGGGTGGAGGGGGTGGGAGTACTTTTTTATCCTGCTTCAACCCACAACTGCAAAATGAACTGGCCCGATTAAAGGGTTTTGCAATTTCTGACCACTGGTCTACATTCCTGAAAGGTTACAGGAGAGATAAATGTGGTAACTGTGTGTGTATGTTTTAAGTTGAATCGTTATTTTCTCATTCATTTACTATAATGAAGAAACAGATCTTGGGATCACTTGAATTCTGCTTTGCAATTTACCAGCTCTGTGCTCTTGGGCAATCCCTTGACTTCTCTAAGCTTCAACTTCCTCCTTTAAAATGGAGTTGAACTCAAAGGGCTGACCTCAAGATTATATAAAATGAGAATGGCATAGGGCCTGGTACATGGAAAGCGCTCGATAATGCTTTATGAAATGTGTATTGTAAATAAATATCTGTTGAAGCAGAATTTCAGAGTCCCTTATCTCTCCCTCTGATAAGCCTTCATTTGGTTATTACTCAATACCACATAACTTTAAGCTTATCCTTCTCTCACCTTCTGTCACATTATAATCCAAACCCACAGACAAGAACACATTACGGAAATTTGCTATTTAAAACAGCAACCGTGAACGTTACCGAACGCTTAAAAAGTGCCAAACATCGTGTGTGCTTTTTTTCTTGAAGTATAGGGGACCTACAATGTTATGTTCGTTTCAGGTACATAACACAGTGATTTGACAATTCTATACGTTACTCAGTGTAGTCACCATCTGTCACCAGACATTATTACAATATTATGGACCATATTCCCTCTGCTGTACTTTTCATCTTCATGACTTAATTACTTTATAACCGGAAGTTCGTACCTCTTAATCCCTTTCACCTATTTCGCTTCCCCTGACCCACCTCACTTCTGGAAAGTACCAGTTTGTTCCCTGTGTTTGAGTCTGGTTTTTTGTTTGTTCATTTGTTTTGTTTTTCAGATTCCATATATAAGTGAAATCATATGGCGTTTGTCTTTGTCTGACTTATTTCACTTACCATAATATCCACCAGCTCCATCTGTGTTGTCACAAGTGGCGAAACTTCATTCTTTTTTTTTTTTTTAAGATTTTATTTTATTTGTCAGAGAGAGAAAGAGATACAGAGAGAAAGCACAAGCAGGGGGAGCAACAAAGGCAGAGGGAGAAGCAGACTCTCCACTGAGCAGGGAGCCTGATGTAGGGCTCGATCCCAGGACTCTGGGATCATGACCTGAGCCAAAGGCAGATGCTTAACCGACTGAGCCACCCAGGTGCCCCGAAACTTCGTTCTTTTTTAATGGCTGAGCAATGTTCCAATGTACCACATCTTCTTTATCCATTCATCCAGGGATGGCCACTTGGGCTGCTTTCATATCTTAGCTATCGTAAATAATGCTTCAATAAACATAGAGCTGCCTGTATCTTTTCAAATCAGCGTTTTCATTTTCTTTGGGTAAATACCCAGTAGTGGAATTACTGGATCATATGGTATTTCTGCTTTTAATTTTTTAGAAACCTGCATACTGCTTTCCACAGTGGTCATACCAATTTACTTACCTACCAACAGTGCACGAGGGTTCCCTTCTCATCACATCTTGACCAGCACCTGTTATTTCTTGTCTTTTTGAGTCTAGCCGTTCTGACGGGTGTGAGGTGTCATCTCAATGTGTGTGTGTGTGTGTGTGTGTGTGTGTGTGTGTGTGGGTGTGGGTGTGCTTTCCTTGATTTGTCATTTACTGCTTGCAACAGTCCTAGAAGGTTCATACTATTATTACCCCCATTTTACAGATGAAGAAACTGAGGCCCAGACAGATTAACTCATTTTCCAAGGTCACACAGTTAATAAGAGGCGCGGGGTGGGGTGAAGAGGCAGGATTTAAACCCAGGCAGTCTGACTGTGGGGCATCTGCGCTTAACCACTACTCTTTATTGCAGGTTTTTAAGAAATGGATGTTTACAACACTTTTGTTAACAAACCATCACAGGCTTACCTGCTTGATAATGCTGGAGATTGTCAGAAAACATCACAGGGGCCTTAAGAAAGTGATTTTCAGAAATTCTAGATCATCTGCTGAAGTTCCTCCCCAGCCTCTGGGCAAGGCCACAGGTAAACAACCCAGGCCTGGCAGAAACCTTCCTGAGAACAGAATCCCACAACTTCTACTCATAGTTCATTCCAAAGTTTAACAGTCAGGAAATTCTTAAATTACAACTAATTCAAATCCTTTATGCTGCAGGCTAAGCCCCATTCCTTGGGCTGATAAACCCCGATATTTCCATTTCTCTGACTCATTCACTCAACTATAAATAAACTTATGAAGCATGCCCAGCTGAATTATATGAACATGGAGAAAAAAAGCTCTTAGGTTCTGATAGGATCAATCAGGAGGTTGGTCAGCTGGCAGGAGGGGGGATTTGTAGAGACAAGGTGAGGAGACAGGAGCCCTCACTGACAGAGATGGGCACACAGAGCCCAGGCAGCACTGCACAGCCCACTTGGGCGCTTAACCATACAATGCTGAAACATGCCAGCACAGACTCATCCAGAGCAAACCCAGCGCGAATGCCAAGCAGATATGCCTGGAAAACCAACGCTTTCCTTTCCCTGTGTCCTAAATCTGTCTACCACCACCATCTTGCCATCTTCTCTGTGCAAAAGCTTTTCATTTACTGAGCGCTGCAATTAAGTGGACTCTTTCACTTCTGCAAACAAAATAACTTCAGTGGCTGAATTCGAAACGCCCCAGTGTGACGCCGCTGCTGAACAGCCAAGGCTGCGGACCACGTGACGCCCTTTGACTGTGACACACGAGATCTAGATCCTGCTCCTGGGGCCACTACGCCTTCAGTCTGCGTTTACTGAGTACCTGAGCACCTCGAAGTGCAGAAGTGCAGACGCAGTCCCGGCCCTCAGGAAACCTCCCGTCCAGTCTGCAAGACGGGCGCACGCACCACCCACAGTGGACTGCGGGCAGGTGTTACAAAGGCAGGGAAGCTCCTGCTGTTAACCAAGCGCCGAGGAGGCTTTCATCCACTGTTACCCTCGCACCTCGCTGAGCTCAAGATTCTGTTCACTAAAACTGGGATAATAATTCCTTCTTCAGCTGTTGGATGGAGCTGTGGGGGCCTCAAAGGCCAAGGCTCCTAGAAAAGTATAAAGGGCAATTCAGAATAGGGGCTGTTTGTTGATGAACGACGGAATGGGGCTAATCCACGCATTAACAGACGTGCTAGGTTCCGCGGCGCCATAGGCCAGCGCGAGCCCAGGGCTAGAACGGTTGCAACTCGCTGGTACCTGTTCCGAAAAACAACACACTTGACCTAATGTGGGGGGGGAGGGAATCCAGAGCAAATTCCAAAGTTAGAACCTCGGAAAGCAACACCCTCAGTCACTCAGCACCCGCGGCCACGAGCGTCCTCCCCCACGTCACTCTCCAAGCACTCCGCACCGTCCCCACCCTGGAAACCCTAAACCGAGGTCTTGCCGGGCCGGACCGAGCCGCGGGCGCCCTCTGGCGGCCAGGCGCGGACTCTGACCGCTCGGAGCGCGGGGCGGGACTGACGAACTAAGGAGGGGCGTTCTTCTCGCGTGAACTAATGGCGTCATCAAAGCGACAGGCCCGGAAGGAAGTAGCGTGCGGAGGGCGTGGCGGTTTCTACGGTTGCACGGGGGTTCGGACGAGTACGGAGCGCCTGGAGGGACAGCCTGGTACGCGGCCCCCGCCCCTTAGTGTGCGCACTGGGCCTAGTTGAGGCTGCCGGCCGAAGCTCATCAGCCGTTCTCCCGGGCCCCAGCCCCAGCCAACTCTCTCCCTCAGGAGCGAGAAAGCAACCCCTTTCTGTTCCGTACCTTCCCCGCGAGCCCCAGGGAGCTTGGGACGCGCGACCCTCTCTCGGAAGAGGGCAGGGAAGGGGCGCGAGTTGGGGGCGGGGAGGGGGGGCATTTGCAGAAAGGACGCAGCTGCAGATCGGTAGCTGGAGTCCGCTACGGTAAAATAAGCGCCTCGCAGACGTCTGAGCCTGAGTTATGTTAGCCCCGGGAGGCAGAATCCACGCCCTGCGCGGGTGGGCCCAGGCACGCCTGACTGTGAACTTTGCTGTCAGTTACCATCGTTTTTCTAGATCCTTCAGTGATCAGGAAACGAGTCTTTAGTTGCCAGCTCTTTCTCATCCTGGTTCTTGAACGCAGTTGGACCCAGGTTCCCAGTCTTCCCACCCTGGGGAACCCTCTTTCTCCTCCAACCATGGGCTTGGGGACCTGTCAGGTGCAACGTGCCAGTCAAGTGTATGGGAGGGTGTATTCAGAGCCCTCTAACGTTTAGATCCAAAGGAATAACTGGGAAGGTGGACGAAAGGCCAGAGAATCCCACCATGGGAATTCTGCTCACATGCTGTCTCTGTCACTCCAGCATCTGAAAGGAGTAAATAATGGTTTCCTTTGAAATGGCAGGCAATTAGGACTGGGAGGCTCTGACCAGAATTACATAGCCACAACTGCCTGTCATTTGACATCCTCTGTAATTTGGGCAACATACTGCAGCTGCCTCTCTTCCCTTTTACTAGTATGAGTGACTCCAGTGACAGCACATTCGTGTTCACAGGAAGAGAAGGCTGTGCTCTGAACACTGCCCAATTGGCACTGGTTCTCTCTTGGGGCCCGGCTGTATCTGGAGCCACTGCCTTCTCGGGGAGGTAGGGAATATGATTCCACAGCTAAGGAAGCAGTGGGAATGTTGCCTGAGAACAAGGAGGAAAAGAGTTGTAGATCTAGCCGTGTGTTCATCCTACAACAGGCTGGGTCTGAGCCACTTACAGGGAGCTCAGCTTAGTGAGGTCCTCTCCCTGTCATAGCTTTTCTCCTGCATGTCAGACCACACACGTTTTCCTGCGTCTTTTTCCCTAGGATAAAGGTTCGCTGATGGCTCAGTTGGGAGCAGTTGTGGCTGTGGCTACCAGCTTCTTTTGTGCATCCCTCTTCTCAGCCGTGCACAAGATAGAAGAGGGACATATTGGGGTGTATTACAGGTAAGGAAGAAACAGAAGCTTGCAACTCCCTGTGAAATGACTCTCTTTCCTAGTGACTGTCTAGCAGATGCTATTGATTATCTGTGTCTACTGAATAGAAGAGTCTTTAGATCAAGCTGTGGTGTCCGTGACCATGGAGGGAGACATACACACACACTCTTTAATGCACATATATAGATCTAAATATAAAACTTAGAAGTCTTAAGTTGATGCCATGGGTGGTGAACGATAAATGCATCTAGAGATTTAGAGACAAAATCTAAAGGAAACGGGTGCTTACAGATCCTCTCTGAAACATTATTTTCTCCTACATCCCTTCTGGGCATCTTGGTGCCACAAGGTTACCTCCAATGAGCACCAGCTCTTGATGGCAACTTGAGGAGCTGGTCTGCTCTGCTAATGTGTACCCGCTCTTGAAAATTAACATTTCAGCAAAAAAGAAGAATCCTGCAGATTGATCTCTGTCAATCAAGGCAAGCCGTAGGGTCATGATTCTTACAAGAAAGGGCACCATTGCGTCACTGTTTATATTACTGCTCTTTTTTTGAAAAAAAAAAAATGTATTTTTTCCTTCATAATGCAAAGCAAAGAAGCACTTATAAATCTTGGGTTGCTTTTCTTGCAGTCACCTCCATGACCAAGTTTTTTTCTTTAAGTCTTTTACAAACTCCTTAATATGTGCCCAAGATGCTTATTCCTGGATTGCCAATAGCAAGTTCTAGAAGCCTTATTGGGCTCCACTCTCCCCTTTATTTCTCCCCACCTTCTGCTCATATGTCCCCAAAAAAGGCTTTTAATTTTGTTACCCTTTACATATAACGGTTCTAAACGTAATTCTACTGCCCAAAAAAGGTATGTAAATGATTTTTAAAGCATCCTTAAAATTAGTCTTTTGGTTGTTCATGTCCCTGGACCCCAACATTAGTGCCGTTAGTTGATAAATATGTTACTGGATTTAACTACCCCGTGTATTGCCACAAACTCAGCGGGTATGACAAAGTAAAATAGACTTCCTCTTCTGTTAGGGATTGCCAGGGGTCCTGCTGTCTCCATTCCACTTCACCCATGTGCCTGTTTTTCCTGCCACAAAAGCGTGAATAATGGTTTTATGTTTTGCCATCAGGCTTCCTAGAATATTAGGGTTGAGCTGAGAGGTGGGGGTCTGTGGACATGGCTCAGGCCCATGTCAATCTGTATGAAATGTTTATGGGGCTGTAGAGAAGGTCAGTGCAACTAGCATTGCTGTAATTGATACCTCTTGCTAAACTGCCTCTCTCTCCTCTACAGAGGGGGAGCCCTCCTGACTTCCACCAGCGGCCCAGGTTTCCATCTCATGCTTCCTTTCATCACATCATATAAGTCTGTGCAGGTAAACGGGCTCGTGGGGCATATTTGGGCCACTGCAGGTTTGGGGTGTTGGCAAACACATAATTTGGAATTATTTCCCATTAGATGAGTATAATGCCTATTCAAAGAATCGTGTGTGTGTGTGTGTGTGTGTGTGTGTGTATTAGTATCGTATGTATATATAATGAGGCTTCATGAACCACATACTCTAGAGCTTTATTTGATTGTTGAAATAGTTGAGTGGGGTCATTGCCTTGGCCCATAAGCCCCAGCTGGGAATTATTTCTTCACTTCAAGGTAGAGCCAGAGAAGAATCTATTCCGAATTTATAGAAGGAAGAGTAGGGTGTGTGTGTCTGTGTTTTCAATCACAGGCTACCAAGATAAATGGAAATAAAACGTGGTAATTGTGAAGTTCTTATTTGAACTTCATAGATGTGAACATAGTTTGGGGGGGGGAGAGGAAAGCTGGACTTGGTGAAGGGAAATGACATCTAAAGGAGGAGTAGGATTAGTGATGGCAGATGCAAAGTCTGGCTAAGATAGACTAGCCGTCTTTGAAATATGTCCAGCTAAGAAGGATAAGGAGATTCAGAGGATGACTTTCGAACTGACCCAGGAAGATATCCTGGGACACGTCCTCAGCATTCTCCCTGTTCATTCCTTCTGCCATTTCCTGTGCTTGATGGTGCTCAGAGGGCATTTGTGCCCAGAATCTTAGGAGTCTCACAGTAATGCCGAGAAGGGGCTGAGGCAAGTTAAATACAGAATCCTCTTGTTTCAAGACTAGTAAAGGAAGACAATAGGGGTAAAGACAGGTCTTAGGACTCCAATCCAGGGTCTTTTTTACTAAATCATTATTACTACACTTGATCATATGGTGATTCACTTACAGTGAAGCTGGGGTAGGTACCTTTGTTCATCTGAGTCTCACACCCTGTGTAAATAAGGAGAATTAGGTGGAGTATTCATGTTTAACAAGGCCAAAGCTCAACCCAGATAACCTCAAGGACCGGCCGTTCGGGATTCCAAAACTAAGTTACTGTGCTCGTCACTGCCCATTTTACAGTATTTTATGTCTCCTCTATTTCTAGACCACTCTGCAGACTGATGAGGTGAAGAATGTGCCTTGCGGGACTAGGTAAGGTGCCTGGAGTGAAGCAGTTAAACCTATGTCAGCGGAAGGGCTGTCTGGCTGCAGGTAGAGACAGTGAAAGGAGAAGCATTTCTTCTCGGTGGTTCTTACCAAGTTCCCTGCCTCCTCGCTACCTAGGTTCTGATTTGACTAGGACGTGCAGTGCAGTAGGGAAAATGACAGAAGGTAGACAGCTTCAGGAGGGCCTGGAATGCTGTGCTGAGTGTGGGCTTTTTCTGTTCCAAGTGAAGATCCACTGAAAGCTTTCAGCAGATAAATGACTTGATAGAGGAGAATAAGTTTAGCATAACCGGCTATGGAGCATGTCATAAAGGTAGGGGGTGACCTCAGGGTCTGGAAATCCAGACAGAGCACCACTCTAGTGGTCTGGTTGAAAAGAAAGAAGGTCTGAACTGGAGCAGAGTCACAGACCAGCACCACTAGGAAACATTCCGGCAGATCCAGAATTAGGACATTGCACAGGACAGCTGGCCTGCTTGCATCACAAGGAGGAGCTTTGGGTTGAAAAGGGGACCTGAGAGACATAAACAAAGCAATGGTGAGCCTTAATTAGAACTTGGTTCAAAAATACCATCTATGAAAGACAGGGGGACGGGATTAGTCAGCTCGGGCGGCCATAGGAGAGCGCCACAGACTGAGTGGAAACTCAGAGTCCAAGGTGCCAGCAGGGTTGGTTTCTGGCGAAGCCTCTTTTCCTCGCTTGCAGATGGTGACTTCGCCGTGTCCTCATGTGGCCTTTCCTCGGTGCACGCAGGGAGAAAATGCCTCTTTTCCTTTACCAGTCCAATCCGGTTGGGCCCCCACCCCAGTGACCTCATGGAGCCTTAATTACCACCTTATGGCCCTATCTCAGTACACAGTCGCAAGGGAGTTTTAGAGTTTTAGCAAATGGACTTTTGGAGGGCACACAATGCAGTCCATAACAGGAACAACTGGGGGAAATTGGAATAAGGATCTGGTATTAGAGGCTGTTAAGAAATTACTGCTAATTTTCTTAGGTTTGGGAATGGAGTTAGACTACATAGGAGAATGTCATAATCAGTGAGTGTTGCCCACGAACGTGTTAAGGGGGAAAGAGTATCATGACTGCAGCTTACTCAGAAACGTTCAGCATAGGGGCGCCTGGGTGGCGCAATCGTTAAGCGTCTGCCTTCGGCTCAGGGCGTGATCCTGGCGTTCTGGGATCGAGCCCCACATCAGGCTCCTCCGCTGGGAGCCTGCTTCTTCCTCTCCCACTCCCCCTGCTTGTGTTCCCTCTCTCACTGGCTGTCTCTCTCTGTCAAATACATAAATAAAATCTTTAAAAAAAAAAAAAGAAAGAAATGTTCAGCATAAAAAAGCAGATCAATCTGTAAGGTAAAATGGTAACACTTGCTAAATTTAGGTGTTTGTGTATGGACGTTAGTTGTATTCTTTCAATGTTTATGCGTAAAATTATTTATAATGAATTTTTGCGGGGAAAGGGAAGTGCTGAACCAAAGCGATGGTGAAGACAGTGAGAAACAGTAACCATAAAATCCCACTGTTGCCCTCTAAGTCCTGAGAATTCCTTGACTTGACTTCTCCCTTCAATGGATTGCTTTAATCCAAAGGCATTGCAGAGTCACCAGATAAGAACTATTCTTTTCTTAC
Source organism: Ursus maritimus (assembly GCF_017311325.1). Lineage (NCBI taxonomy): Eukaryota > Metazoa > Chordata > Mammalia > Carnivora > Ursidae > Ursus > Ursus maritimus. The sequence goes on along the minus strand of NW_024425341.1, from coordinate 6,511,570 downwards.
TGGCACCCAGAAGTTTCACTTTTCTCCTTATGGAGCTATTTTGAGGAGGTGTGGTTTCTCGGGAGATTGTGTTCTGGCTCTGAGCTCGGCAGATTCCTACCTGGAGACCTGTCATCCTTCTGGCCTCCCATGAACTCCTCTGCTCCTTTCCTGCCGAGTCACACACCCGATGCCGTCACCTAGAGACGGCACTATATTCCAGAGCCAGCTGCTGACTTTGTTCATTCCTCCCCCAACAGTGGTGGTGTGATGATCTACTTTGACCGAATTGAAGTGGTAAACTTCTTGGTCCCAAATGCAGGTACGCTTTTCCAGTTGACCTTCACCCCTGGCTTACCTTGCCCAGCATGTCCCTCCACCACGCCCCTCACCCCAGGTCTGTCCCAGCACCTCAGGCAGGGAGAGCCGCTGTATCTGAGAAAGGGAGGCCTGCCTTTTCTGACTCTGCGATCCCGCCCTCCCTGTCAGTGTATGACATCGTGAAGAACTACACTGCCGACTACGACAAGGCCCTCATCTTCAACAAGATCCACCATGAGCTAAACCAGTTCTGCAGTGTGCATACGCTTCAGGAGGTCTACATTGAGCTCTTTGGTAAGAAATCCGCCACTGGCCGTAGCATGGCTCAGCTACTGTTTCCCCCGCCGCCTGCTTCTGAGCTACCGTTGGGGAGGACGGGTTGCAACGGACAGGAAGTGTCAAAGAACCCGGTGCTTGGGAACTGGTCCCAAGGGAAATTTCTAGAAAATGTTGATGACAGTGGCAGAAGATCGTGAAAGCAAGTGAGCCTTGGGCACAGGAATCATGGTGGACTAGAGGACTCCTGGCCCAAATCAGAGGACTAGAAAGCAGGGCGTTCCCACTGTCCCTAAAACAGCGTTCTGTAATGAAGACAGGGTCCATTCTAAAAGAACCTTAGAGATTATCTAGTCCAACAGCCTCATTTTCAGATAAGGGGACTGAGGCTCCAAGGAGAAAGTTGCAGAGCTAGTTGGTAGCAGAGCTGAGGCTAAAACCTCCCTCTCCTGGCTCTCACTTCAGAGTGCTTCTCGGCCCGCCACACTGAATGAAGGGCCCCCGGGAAAGGTGAGGAGGACGGTAGGGTTCACATTTAATTCTAGAAGTGGGACAAGGACCGTAGCTGCTTAAAGTTCCTGGTTTCTTTAAGCCTGTACTCACGGAGATGAATAGGAAAACACGTAAAAGAATCCATGTGCTTAAGTACACACTTTTTGACCTTTTTAACCAGTCAAAGTAAACATAGCCTGACTTTAGCAACAAGAGAAACAGTTCAGTAATTGTTCTAGCTCTTTTGTGGTTAAGTGTTCTGTTTAAGCTTGCTGCCAGAAGTTTTCTAGTGGCCAGTGCTGAAAATAAATGATAGTGTAACAACTGTTCTTGATACTAGGACGGGACAGTGATTTTTCCCAGGAATCTTCATTAAAAAGGACCCTGAGAAAGGGCATCCGAAGACCCCAGCCAGAGAGGGCCGCTGTGGGCACTGCACTATCCCAGCCAGAAGGGGGGATCAGTCAGCACTCTTCCTACACTGGCCCATGAAACAGCTCCCATGTGAATTCCAGTAAGAGCAGTCAGGGCCAAAGCAAACGGCGTATCAGAAGACTCGGGCTCATTTCCAGGACCATAAATTTTCAGCCCCCACCCGCCGTATTCTTTGATGGAGTTCTTAATGGAAATAGTCTTCGCTGGGGCTTTTGTGGACGTCAGAGTCCGTTTTTCTTTTAGAAACTTCTAAAATGACTAGATTTCAATGGCTTGGCTCTCTTCGAACTACCTAGCACAGCCACTCCACCTTCCTTCCTCTTGAAAACGGGTGCCTGCCTTCTTTTTAGCTGCTGTAGTCTAGGGAAAGGCTGCCGCCTGACTCGAGAAATGTGCAAGAATTGTTTGTTCTTTTTCTTATTAAAGCTCAGTTTCCTTTTGGAAACTGGTTGCTATTTTCTGCAGCCTCTGTGATTTTATCTGGATGCCACAGGAAAAGGATACTCTCACATCCAGCTTGCGTAGAGGGGCTGCATAGGCACGTTGCTTTGAAAGATGTGCCCGGGGGTCTTCGGATTTCTGGGCTCTGATGAGCACTCTAGCCCCTTTGCCTGTCAGGTACATTCTCGAGCTGGTGTTTCCGTTTGCCCTGTACCCCCATACTTTCCTCCCCCCTGCCTACACAGTGTGACAACAACGTTTTCTGTCTTTCTTGATTGCAGATCAGATTGACGAAAACCTCAAGCTAGCTTTACAACAGGACCTGACCTCCATGGCCCCCGGGCTTGTCATCCAAGTAAGCATTGCCACAGGGGGGCGCACCTCTGCGGAAGGCCCACCCCCGCCCCCTTCCAAGGGATATTGTTTTTTTGCGCAGGAAGATCAAGGGCCAGTGGGAGCTGCTTCTGCCCCTCAGCACCCTCACCTTCACATCACGTGCTGTTTTTATTCTTCTCCAGGCTGTGCGGGTGACCAAGCCCAATATACCTGAGGCGATCCGCAGAAACTACGAGTTGATGTGAGTGTTCCCTCTGCCCAAGCTGTGCCCACCACTCTCTCCCACACCCCCGCCTCATCCCATCCCCGAGTTAACCGAGGCCGAGCCAGGTGCTTCTTCCCCTTCCTGAGTGTTCGCATCGCTCTGGGCTCTGTAACTGTGATGGAGAACCACGGGAGAAGCCCTTGCAAGCAGTGATGCTGTCAGAAGGGCCAGGGGGCGTTGTTTGTGCGTCGTGGCTCACACCAAAGAAGGTGGAGCGAAAGGTGGTTAAGTGGGCAGGCAGGTGCATTTTACCGAAGTAAATTACGCTTTATTTCCCACAAATGAGTTATTTTGGAGAACGAGAGCCATGTTACTGTTGCCACAGATCTGCTTGTACTTGGGACGTCGAACAGCCTTCCAGGAGAGAGTGAGAACTCAGTGTGCCTCTCCTCGGCAGACGTCCGGCTTCTCCGGGGGACAGTGAAGCTCCTCGGCAGCTTTGGCCATGGCGGCCTCACAGCTGCTTCCTTTTTTTGTCCCTGCAGGGAAAGCGAGAAGACGAAGCTTCTCATTGCAGCCCAGAAACAGAAGGTGGTGGAGAAGGAAGCCGAGACGGAGCGGAAGAAGGCCCTCATCGGTCCGAACGTGGTTCTGCGATCCCCTTACAGGGCGACGGGGCTGGAGGGGTTGGCGGGAAGCTGCGAGGTAGCCTCGGGCCCAGTTAGATCACACGGTCCTCCACACCCTTACCCAGGCACAGGAGTGCCTTTCATACTCCCGGAAGCAAAGCTGAAGTCGTCAGATCGTGGCCAGGGGCAATGAGTTTTGAGTCTCCCCTTATCTCTGAAATGAAAGGAACCTTTCCTGTTAATTCTTAATGGGTAACAATAATGGCTCATACCTATCCAGCAGGTATCATGAGCCATGTACTTTCCTAAGCACTTACGTGTGAATTACCTCACTCCTCACAACCACGAGGTGAGGTAGGTACTATCGTTAACCTCATTTCCCTGAACCGAAGACCAGAGGGGTTAAATAACGTGCCCGGGTCATACGGCAAGTAAGTGGTGGAAACGGGGTTCAGCCCCAGGGACTCCGTCCAGAGCCTGGTTCGTAACCACTATACCAGATTATCAACTGCTACTAACTGGCTCCCAAAGTGAAGCAGCAGGAAGAAACTGTTCAGACAGTATCTTATTCCTTAGACTCTCCCTTCAGGAGAAGTGCCCTTGTGACCTAGGGCAGAGGTTAGGGCTTGCTCCTCGCTTTCATCGGAGGGCCCAGGTCTCCCCATTTACCGTCTTGTGCTGATGTCATGGTACCACGCTCACTGGTACAGTCCACGTGTGCCTGTCACAGTGTCCCTCAGGGGCTCTCCCTCTGAGCTAACCCACCAGCCTGCATCAGGGACTCAGGAAAGGTGAAAGTTAGCCCAGCTTTTGAAATACCAGCACTCTGAACCTTTTCTCAACTTCATTTCTGTAGAGGCAGAAAAGGTGGCTCAGGTCGCAGAAATTACCTATGGGCAGAAGGTGATGGAGAAGGAGACGGAGAAGAAGATTTCAGAAATTGAAGGTGAGCACAGGTGAAGTGAATGCCCAAGGTTTCCTCATGCCCCACCCTGTGACAAGGGGTGGGAGAGTCATTTTCTTTGCTCTTTCACCTTTGTTCTAAGATGTGATGATTTCTTTGGAAAATCACTTTTTCTCTGTGCTTTGGGTCGAGATTGGGGGAGATACAGGCCAGGCTGGTGTCAGTTTCCCACTTCAGAGAGCATTCACTCACTCAACGGATGTCCACGGAGTGCGGCCAGGCATGCTTGTGTTAGGCCTAAGAAAAAAGGGAATCGTTTCAGTCCCTGCTGTCTGGGAAGGGTCTCAGAGCCTTGGAAGTGAGCGAAGAGGGGAGGCCGGAACAGCACGTCCTCCCTGTGCCTTCCCTGGCCCCCTTGCATGGCCGCGAACACCACAGCTGTGGTCTCTAAGTCTGCTCTCGGCACCCCCTGTAGTGGATACCAAGGCAGGTGTGACAAGGACACCTTTTCAGTACCAGCAACACTGGAGCTGGAGAAAATGTTTTCTTTGCTGGCTTTTCTGAACGTTAGTCAACTTCAGTTCCCTGCCCCCTAAGGCCTCAGCTCGTTCGCACCACCTACCCTTTCCTTCATGCGGTGCCTTAAATCAAGCAAATTCTAGGACAAAAAATGGGACCTCGAGGCCAGCTTCAAAGTGCGGTGTCCACTTGTAGTCACTATGGGGCCTGCCAGGCTTTGCGGGGTCCCGGTGAGGAGCCAACTAGGATTTTACAGATCAGTGGCTCCTCATTAGGGAGCTCTTAGCAAAACAAGACATTTTTATTTCTTAAAAAACATGTCATCAGGTGCTCAGGCCACTTGAGTGGGCCGCATGCAGCCAGCACCCCAGCCAGACGGCACACTCCTTCTGCCCAGGGCCGCGCTGAGGGTGTGCAGTAAGGACCCACCACAGACTGGCCGTTCTTCCTGGCTTCGGGCTGTGGATACGACTCACAGGAGGCTGGCCTCATTCCCAAGGCAAGGGAGCAAGCATCAGAAAGTCTGCATCAGCTTGACAGAAAGCTAGTCAACGCGGATGAAGGCAGCGTGTCGCGTGCACAGTGGAAGTTGAAATAGGTCTTCAGCCAAACAGGTGGTAGTCTGGACCGTGGCATGTAGTTCCCGTATTTAGAGTTCTGCCAGCTTAACCACTGTTAACGAGTACCTTTTTTGAAATGACAGGTGGAAATAAAAAGGGAAATGAAGTTGGAGAGGGACCGAGCTGTTTTCTGTTTGTAGCATTCGGTTTGGGGTGGAGCCCCCTCCGGCTGTAGTCCGAGCCACGGCTGGGCTCCTGGTGCTTTTGCTGTGCAGCCCAAGAGGGATGAGGTGGGGAGCTCTGGAGCTGGAGGTGGGACAGGGCCCCACGCGTCTTCCCCGCCAGGAAGCGGCAAGAGGAGTAAGCGCGTGGGAACGGGAAGTGTCTCTTGGCAGCCGTGCTCTTCCCGAGACTGCTGTCACGGGTGTTGCTGGGCACGGCAACAGATGGCTCATCGTTAGTCCCCACCACGGGGAGATGCCGTGCAAGCACCTCTTCGGTATGGTTGATTTTCACGGCGACTTGTGAAATAGGAAGCAATGCCTCTTTCCGCATTTCACGGAGGAGGAAACCAAAGCACAGAGGAAAAAGAGCGGTCTGCCCAAGGTCGCAGAGGCAGTCGGGGGAAGGTGCCAGGGCCCGGTGTCCTGGTGGCCTCTGCACCGCCCTGTCTGCCCTCTTGCCCTCAGATGCTGCGTTTCTGGCCCGGGAGAAGGCAAAGGCTGACGCGGAGTGCTACACCGCCATGAAGCTCGCCGAGGCCAACAAGGTAAAGCCCGGGGCCACGTGGGGAAGAGAGGGAGGGTGTATTTGGCTTTGGGCCAAAGCTCCCGGTGTGGGATGGCCGGCACCACCACCAGAGCCCCTCCTGGCCGGAAGGGATGGCCGCTGTGCTGTGGGGGACAGGGGCTGCCCTTTCCCTGAGCCGAGCCCCAGCAGAAGTTTAATTGTTGTGTGAGAGACGGAAACAGCCCTGACCTCGCAGGTCCATTAGGGCTCTGTCACTATGAGAGCAGTGAGGCCAGGAAGAGTCGAGAGGGCACATCGCTTTGACAGAGACCCTCTCCCTGTGAAGAGTGAAGGGTGCCACCCGGGCCCTTCTCGAGGCCGGCCGCACCTCGTCTCCTGCCGTCTGTTTCTTGCAGCTGAAGCTGACCCCAGAGTATCTGCAGCTGATGAAATACAAGGCCATCGCGTCCAACAGCAAGATCTACTTTGGCAAAGACATCCCGAACATGTTCGTGGACTCTGCGGGCCGCCCGGGCAAGCAGTTCGAGGGGCTGGCTGACAAGCTGAGTTTCGATGACGAGCCCTTGGACGTAGACCCTGAGGAGAACTGACGGTGTTTGTACACAACCTCGGATGACACTTAAAAGAGATCTTTATTTTTTAATGATGAACCGGGATGCTCCTCCCTCCCACACTACCTGCTTTGACTCTCTTCCACATTCTGTGGTGAAAAAAGAAGAAATGGATTTAAATCTATTCCCCTTCCTGGGAAGGGAGGGCGGGGATTGATGATTTGGGGTCTTATTCAGGTAAGCGGGTTAGGTGACTTCTGTTAAGGTGGGTGAACCATGGGCTTGACCTTTGACCTCCAGACACTAATTTTAGCCCTTTGAAGCTGGCTTAAGTAGGGATTCGATCATCACAGAGTGGGAGCAATAGAGGGTGTTGCCTGCAGGTGATTTGCGGTCCCAGATTTGGGGCGACGCGATCCAGTCTTCTCACCTCTGCCTCCAGGGCGGGAGGTGCCTGCGGTCGGGGCTTAGCACCTGGGCAGCTGCGGGCTCGTGAGTGTGCCAGCAGAGCCGGGGGGCACCAGCCGCAGAGGACGTTGGGCTCTGCTGGTATTTTTGTGGGCATACATGAGTTTAGAGGCGCGCTCTCCCGAGCCCTCACGAGGAAGGACTGGTGCTAGGTTTTGCGAGCTTTTCTCTCCTACCCTCCTTGCCCCAGGGCTTAAAGAGCCGTGGTTTCTGACTACATTCCAGAGTCCGGGTTTGGGCACCAGCCCACAATTCTTCTTAAAACTTTTCACCTCTTCTGCGACATGGGTTTTTTTTCCCCCCTCGAATCTGTTCGTTGATTCCACTCAGCATTAGGAAGATAGGAACAAACGACCCAAGTGTCTTACCGCTGCTGAAGGGTCATCGTTCCATCTCTCGGCCACCGTGGTACCTGCTTGGCAAACTGCGTATGTTCCTTGAGAGCTGGTGTCTGTCTTACTGTGAGGTTCTGTGTCGAAGAGCTCTTCTGGGGGTGGAGGAAGGTCACCTGAAGGATCTCCTCGTCTTAATGCTGGCGGTCTGTCTGACAGATAAAAGGGAGCCCACTAAGTAGCATATGTTCTGAAGCCTAGGGTGCCGACAGCCACACAGGGGTCAGACTGAACGCTCTCTCTCCAGAGACAGCTGTGGGGTACACGTCAAGAGTTCGTGCCCAGGTCCCTGGATCGGAAGGGCTGCATCAAAATCTGTTCATATGTTTTGGGGGGTTTCTTTCGTTTCTAATTAGGAAGATTTTGTGTCACTCTGAGAGATTTGGGATAGAGGAGAACAAACATGAAAGAAAGGTTTTCTTGTATCCTGAGATTGGAGTGGGAGGAGGGGGTCCAGCTTAGGTAGGCCGTGAGTTGTGTACCAGATCGTTAGGCTATCCCCGTTTAACTTGCAGGAACGTTGGTATTTTCCATGACAAATTCTGGCTTAGGATCTGGCCCTGTAATTAGCTGCCCTCCCCACCGCTACCACCAAAGAAACTACCATTGTACCCCTTTTCGCTCAGTGATACTATGAACGATACTTTCTGGCACAGATCCCCACCTCATTTTTGGGTCCCCTGCCCAGACTTCTGCTTTACTGAATGGCCCCAGAATCCGGGCCAGCTTGCTCCCAAGTAGCATCAGGCTTGTCGAGAGTTTGGGGAGCCTCCAGCCTGCTTAGTTAGAAACAAAATGTTAACTCCTCTTAATTCAAATGTTGCCCATTCCTGTTCTAATTGCTGGGACTTAGAATTCTCAAACCACTGGTCCTGGTCACACTTTGTGCAAGCAGCCGGCCGTTCATGGGCATGATGGATTTTAATGTGCTCAGAAGTGCTTGCAGAAGACAGTCAGTCTCCCAAGGCCAACATAGGCTATCCATTGTTCAGATACACTCACCCTCCCATCCCAGTGCCATTAACCACTTGTAGGAGAACACGACCCATGACATCCGGCATCCCCGATTTTCATACTTGCTCCCTGTACTCCGAGACTTGCTGCCTGGGCCTCAGAAAACACTACTTCAGTAGAATAAAAAGCACGCTGTCTCCACCTCTGACTAGCACGTTTGCTCAGGCTCTTCGCTTGAAAGCCCACTACTAACATCCTGTGATGGCTTGTCCCTTGCACTAGATACACTCGAACCACCAAAGAACCTCAATAAAGTAAAATCGCACTGCCCCTGCCTCCCTCAATGCTAATGTTGCCCCCTCTTGGAACAAAAAACAGAAATGTCATAGTGCCCCCTCAGTTTAAATTCCATGGTTATCTGCTCCTGCCTGAGTCGTCAAATCATGGAAGTCAGCGGTTTCCTCAGCATGGGACAACTAATGAATCTGTGCGACTCTGTGTCTTCAGCACTCACTAGAAAATCTGATCTTCAAACATTTGAATTCTAAACACGTAAAATGTGACAGCCTACACTTTTGTAGGCAGTAAAGTCATGGCTGCTATTTGTAAACAGAACTTCTATCAAAACAAGTAACTGTTTATAAAATTCAGTTTTTGTAGGATTTTTCCAAGGAAAAGTCACCTTGGTTGAATGTTTCTCATTAAACTTTACAGAAGTGGTTCATACTTAGTACTGTTTTTAATCACCTTTTTAATATAAGGACAGAATATTTGCAAGGAAGCCAAAGTTTGTTAATAATTTTTATATGACTAAAATAAAATAAATTTGAAGGGATCTGTGGTCATATTAACTTGAAGGAGGAAAAAAACATAATTGAAAGAATTTTGGCAATATATTGATCCCAAAAAAAGTTGTTTTCTAAATGATCTGTTGTAATTACTGTGGGTCTATGTATCTTTCAGCACTGATGACTTTGCCATTTCCAGAGAGTAAGTAGTGAAAGTAAGATCGTCGTCTTTACTGACTTACCAATTTAAGTTTGGTTGAAGATAATCCTCAGTTGAGAATAAATCTGTGTGTTGGCTGGTGTCTGCTCTGTGTCTGTGAACTTAACTGGCTACTTCATTAGTTCTGCTCAGTAGGGTTCGAGCCACTATTTCTATTGCTTCCTTAGAAAAGAGGTAATAGCCAACCAGTTTGTGTTTGTATTTCCATTTCTTTTTATTTCTGCTTTTGTGTAAGCTGGTGATTGAACAGTCAAAATCAGTTCTACTTTCAAAGAGCCCCAGCAGGTTAATGACCCCCTTTGTAAACGAGAAGTGATTTTTGTTACATTAATCACTCTATAAAAAATATGCTGGATTAATTACCTTGGGTTGATAGCTGGAGGAATTGTTTTAGACGACATGAAAGGTGTGAATTTATATCTCAGTTTTATTTTCAGTCTTGCTAAATAAAATCATTCTTCTTTGTAATTTACTTTTTTATTAAATGAAATTTAGCAGCAGCTAATATTAGGATAGGTGATATAGAGAAATAAAACGTCCCTCCCTAGCGAGTGGAGTGCAAGATCACCCTAAAAATATATTCAGATGAATATCCCCATTATCAATGTAGAAACAATAAATAATTTGTAAACATGGCATGAGTCTTGGTAGGTGCTATGGAAATCGATCATTCTAAAGAAGCCATTCACTGCTGCAGTTCTGGCCCCAAGGGTAGAGACACTTTCACTTGACCCAAAACTTTTTGATATCAATTCAGTGAGAAAGTCCCAGTCTCTACTCTGGAAAGCTGCCCAGCCTAAAGCTGCCAAATAAAATACACGACGCTTGGTTCAATTTGAATTTCATATAAACAACTAATAAATTGCAGTACAAGTATGTCTCAAATACTGCAGGAGACATACGAGAAAATTATTTGTTATTTATATGACACACACACATTGAACTGAATATCCTGTATTTTTATTTGCCAGACGTGGCAACCCGAGCCCAGGCTTTCTCAGGTTTTTTAATGGTGCTCTCAAACTTTCTCTATTGGTCTGAGAGCCACTACAAAATAATACAAACTTACAGGTGAATAGGTAAGTTAAGAATGTAGTCCCTGGGGTTAGCCTGCCATGATTCAGATCCCTGCTCGACTACTTCCTATGTATCTGGTCTTAAATAAATTATTTAACCTCTCTGAACTTCAGTTTCTGCACCTATAAAATGGGTTGAGTGGATTAAATGAAATCGTGCGTGTGAAGGGGTTAGCTCTGGGCCTGCTATGTATAACGTTTTCAGTCATCTGGGAAAACAAGCTAAAAAGCGCACAGCTATTAAGCGGGTACCGCTAAGTGGAAAATCAAAAAGATGTGATAACACGGAATAAGATTACAGATTGCATAGCGCAGAGAGAGAAAAGGGAACTATTGGAATGCAGCACACAGTATTGAGAATGCGAACATATACAGAAATGTCATATGCACAAAATAAGCAGATTTGTCCCTCGTGAGAGGAATTCCCAGTTTGGGGCTCCAGTTTGAAAAGAAAGACTTTTAAAAGGAGGCTAGCAAAACAAAAAGTAAAAAAATAAAGCCAGGGGCACCCGGGTGGCTCAGTTGGTTAAGTGTGTGCCTTCGGCTCAGGCTTAGATCATGATCCCAGAGTCCTGGGATGGAGCCCTGTGTCCCCTGCATCAGGCGGGGGACGGTGGGCTCCCTGCTCAGGGGGGATTCTGCTTCTCCCTCTCCCTTTGCTCCCTGCCCCCCTCCCCCGCTCATGCTCTCTCTCAAACTCTTTTAAAAATTAAGAAAAAAAAAAAAATGAAAGCCCATGGGTTGACCCCATAAAAGGCAGAAGGGGAATTTAATGACTTCACTTTATAAAAGTTGCATAAGGGTTGGCTAGGTATTCTCTAGCTCCTCCGAGACCAATGAAGAGGAAATTAGCTTGCAGAATAGAGCATTTTAAAAGATTTCACTTAAGATTGGCTAAAATTTGAAATCAGGGGAAGTAGTTGTGTACAAATAGAAAATAAATCCAGGGATTAATATGAATAACATTTCCTTCTCTGATGGTCTTCAGAAATTGGAGAGAGTCTATGCTGTTTGGAATAGTTTAAATGTCATTCTTTCTATATGAAAGACCAAATGATCTCTGAAGGTCCTCCCCAGGTCTGTGGTTCTAGAATCTATATTCACATTTCAAAAGCCAAATGTGACAGCATGTTTGCTGAGGGATTGTTGTCATGGCTTCTCTACCTCAATTCATTTAAACTGGGACATGGGCATTATTTCTCCATTTCTCTTTAGAGCCAAGTAACCAAGCAACTGTAATTTTCTATTATTTTATCTTTTTTTATCCCCCAAAAGAATCACAGTAAGCTCAGAAAGAAGCAGTTTTAAAATCCATGAGTGTTTTTCTCATAATTCAGGGCCTCAGACAACAGAGGTGAATGTTTTAAATGCTTAATGGCATCTATGGGGAATAAGTATACTAGATTTTTATAAAATTATACAGTCTGTTCCTCTGGGTATTTGGCTTTTTAATCTTTCCCTCTTCCTCTTTGTCCTTGCAAACTGTTGGAGCAATTTGAAGACAGTTACAGGTGATGAAGTGATTGTGGACCTCCATTCCCAAGGATTAGGGAAGAATGAGGTATTAAATTAGATGGTTGATGTCCCAGGAAGTGGAAGAGAAGAAACTAAAAAAATAAGGAGAAAAAAGTGGAATAAAATTCATTCAAAAGGATAGCTGAGAAGTAAAGACATTGGAAAATGTGAAATGATGAGACCAGGGTCACCTTCATCTTTCTGTCTTTACTTTCATTTTCATAAGATTATAGAATGTTAGAGGTGAAAAGCATCTTAGAAGTGAATCCACAGTAAAGCCTGTCTTATTCATCCTGGTCTCCTCCCAAGTTATCTTTATAGAGAAATGCCCCTATGTATGTTGACTGAATAGACAGGGTGGGGGAACTAACATTTGTTGAACATTTGCAACTTGCTTTGGGGGAGCACTCTGCTAAGTGTCTTACACATGTTATCTTGATTGATCCCCACTGCACCTCTGAAGGAGATATTGACTTGGTTTTATAAATGAAAAATTGAGTACTTCAGTAACTTACCCAATATCACAGTTTAGGGAGGAAACCAAGATTCAATGTGTGTCAGTCCTATGCCACCACTACCCAGTCTTGGCACCACTGTCCTTATTAGCTTGAAATCTTAAGTCACTCTTCTGATGCCTTTCTGGGAGCCACACACCCATACAATATGGGGAATGGGGGTGGGGGAGGATGACCTTAAAATTCAAAGAAGACACCTGACCTATTAATTGAAATTAATTGAAGATTCCTGCTTGTTGTCATAATAACCTATCCCCTGGATTGTATGTACATTCTTTAGATCTGTTGAGGTATTTATGGTTTTTAAAATGTTTTCCAGGGGTGCCTGTGCGGCTCAGTCAGTTAAGCGTCCGACTCTTGATTTTGGCCCAGGTCATGATCTTAGGGTCATGGGATAGAGCCCCGAGTCAGACTCTGTGCTGGGTGTGGAGTCTGCTTAAAGATTCTCTCCCCCCCCTCCTTCTCCCACTGCCCTTCCCTGCTTGTGTACTCTATCTAGAATGAATGAATGAATGAATGAATGAATGAATGAATGTGTTTGAAGTACCCTGTCACTTTAAGTATCTCATGTTCACCCCATCTTTCTCTATACATCTCTTCACCATGGTCCTGGTAGCTGTAATCCCCTTTGCTCCTCCCACCGCTGACTGCTGCCTAGCGCCTTTCAATTTGCTATCTCTACAGCGAACTATTCACACCATGAAAGGCTGTTCTAGTCATTTTTTAATTGTTATCAGTAGAAATTATCAAGTGCAGAGCCATTTTATTTGAGCACAATTACTACTAATGTCTTTGGCAACCCAAATTTACAGATAACCCAGTTACCTCTACCTGGTAAAGAGAAACTTCCCAAAAAGTGGCCCTTGATGGCAAACACCCTAGGTTCTGCTCAAAAGTGATTTTCCCAGAGCACAACATATGAAATTTTATCTCAGTTCCTGGGGTCTGGGAAGATTGTGAGAGAAGAAAGAATATTGCCCTTTATTTCCTGAAGATTGGAAGTAAGCCAAGTCACCCCAAGACAACTTGAGGAACAAACTTTGGCCTTTTCTCCAACATAATAGCATCCCACTTCATTAAGTTGAAATGTTTGAGAATCTTTAAGCAGTACAGCCAAAAGCGCTTTCCTTTACACAATCCATCTCTTTCTACCTACCCACAGCACCTACTTTTTCACCATCTATCAAACTTTGCATTTTACTGTGTTAGACTTTATATTGTTTGGCTCCTGCTCACGTTTATGGCCTTCACATTGCCCAGAGCTGAACACATAGGATATTCCAAGAATTAGACTGAATGTGTGCCGAGGTCATGCTAGACCATTTAAGCTGTCTGTGCTCTCCGATAAGGGAGGGCTAGCGGCAGGTGGCTACGGAAACACGGATACCCGGAACTGAGGCATGCTGTAAATCAAAATGACACACTGTTTTGTAAATTAAGTACAATAAAAAAAAATCTCATGGCTCCTGGCTGACTCAATGGGTAGAGCATGCGACACTTGATCTTCGGATTCTTAAATTCAAGCCGCACTTGGGTGTAGAGATTACTTTAAACAAATCTTAAAAAAAAAAAAAAACAACCTCAGTAAGTTTTCCTATTGGTTACATAGTGAAACCTTATTTTGGAGATACTGGGTTAAATGTATTCATTAAGACGTTTTACTTTTTACGCGCCTATTGGAAGTTCTTTAATTACTTGTGTGAATCGCATATTCTCATCGGACAGTACTGGTTTCAAGGACCACGAGAAGAAATAACCCTACATTTGAATCATGCCGTGTTCTTTAGAAACAGTTTTCATTTCTATCTCTTAACGGTTCCTCACGAGGCTCATCTGAGGCACTAAGAGCCAAGTCTCCCGCTCTAGCAGCTTCGAGTCCTGGTCCTCGCGCAGAAATCTCAGTTCACAGTTCTTTGAACGCCAGGGACAGGCAAATCTGTGGGGCATTTGGAAGAGGACGAGGACCCAGGAACAGGCCTATTTTTTTT
>NW_024425341.1:6474065-6497246 GCF_017311325.1 Ursus maritimus | reverse complement strand
TTTTTTTTCGTCAGAAAGCTCCCACAGGGGCGGGGGCGGGGGTTCAGGCAGCTGGACGTGGAAGGCTCGCCGGCCGGCAGCGGAACCACTTTACTGGGGCCTCCACACCGCGGACGCAGCGTCCAGAGCCCGGCCAGGCTGTCCCCAGCAAGGCCCCAGGGGCTCTCCTCAACATGGCCGCCGCCGCGAGGCGGGGCCGCCCGCCGTCCCGCCCCCGCCCCAGTGTCGATTGGGTGAGACGACTGGGTAGTGAACGGCGATTGGACCACACGAGACGCGAGCTGGGCGGGACCGGAAAGTGGTCTCAGCCCGGGGGTTCGGAGGGTCAGGGCTCGGCGTAGGTCCCTGGGGATGTGGAGAGCTGGCAGCATGTCGGCGGAGCTGGGAATCGGGTTCGCACTGCGGGCAGTGAACGAGCGCGTGCAGCAGGCGGTGGCACGGAGGCCGCGGGTGAGGAAGGAGACAGCGTGGGGACGGTGGGCGGCTGCTTTGAGGGGGGACACCTGCGTGGGAATGGGTCGTCACGGTGACGCAGAGGGGGCTCCCGGCGGGGCGGGAGCCGTCCTGCCGCCTTGGCTTCCGCGCGGCTTGCAGAGCCCCCAAAAGGCTAGGGAAGGGTTTCCTCCGCGACCTTGCGATGAGTCTGCCGGGTTTTCTGGAGGTTGGCTCACTTGGAGCAGAAGGTGTCCACTGCCCGAGAAAATGACCAGCCCCCCGACATCGCGACCATTGCCCATCCCACCTCGTGTAGGGGTCAACAGCCTTAGCGGACGGGAGCAGCGCCAGTCCTGTGCCCAGAGGGTGCAAGAGAAGACGTCTACTATAAGAGCACCCAAAGGAGGCCAGGTCGCCAGAGATCACCTGTGTGGCAGCGTCTCACAGCTAGTAGTTGCTCAGTAATTGTCGGCTCCACTTGTAGGTGAGAGAGAAGGTGAATTGGCCAGACTCTGGAGACACCAGAGCTGCACTAGGACGTTTGGGGCGGGAGGGAGCTAACATCCAATCCCAAGCAGTTTAAAGGGAGACTCCCCCCCCCCTTATATTCTGTCTCCTCTTGGAATTTAATAAGATCAAGGGTCGATATTTGCTCCCCTCCTTGTAAGTTTAAGCTGAATGGTGTGGAGTGAGACACAACTGAACAGAAAGGGCAAAGTTTCTCTGATCAAGCATTTATGGTGTCGGAATTCAGAATGCTGTCCTGGAGACAGAAGAGGTAGATTAGTGTAGTCTTTCCTTGGCTACAAATTAGATGTTACCTTGATCTAAGTCACTTAACTACTCTGGCTCGGAGTTTCCTCATCTGCCATAGGCAAGGAAATAAGCTCTGATTGCTTTAAGCTCACTGCTGGCGTTGATGTTCTATGATTCTCAGTGATTCTCCCTAATAAATGTCATTCTGGAAGGTTCTCCCAGCATAACTCCTCGGGCGGGTGAGCTGCCAGTTCACTTTTCTCTCTGGAAATCATCAATTCATCAACAGAATCATAGGAGTTATGACATAGTCTCGTAAGAGGCTGCTAAATGCATCCCTCAGAAGGAAGAGGAGACTTCTTGCTAATAGACCTGAGTCTTCAGGGCCTTTGAAAATACAGTGATTCTCATAAAATTAGCCATCACAATCATATTCGAAAAAAAGCATTCAAGGTTTCTTCGATGTCATGTTCAGAGACATGAGGTTATGTCTGTTTTAAGCCTGTTCAGTTATGGGTCTTTCTAAGCAGCAAAGTAATCCACATGAATGGGGGACCCACTGTGCCTGACATGACGTGTCCCTCATTCATTTCTACTGAATCACTCTGAGTGTATCATTGCTGCCCTCTCAGAAAAATGAGTCTCTGCTTGGTTTTATACACAGGCAATGAAAAAGATCTTTGGGGGAGAAAAAGAAAAAAGGAAATACAGTGATTCTGTAAAAATTGCAGAGGGTGATGGGGTACATGAAAACTGAGCTGTATGAGGGTAGGTGGATCTCTTGTTGCCTTTGTATAGATTTGGTTGCGGCAGAATGCAGGGAAGCCCTGCGTTTTATGTGATGGCCGTAACAGGGGGGTCATATGGGCCTAATCCTGAGTCCAGAGTTTTTGGTGTTCCTGCCTCAGTCCTGCTACTGGTTCTCGATTGGATTGCATGGAAAATTACATAGCTACCCCACAAAGGCCACTTTTGAAAGTGGGGGGGCAATATTAATGAATATACTAGGATCAGAATGAGTTTCCAAAACTAAACTTTGGAATTTCAGAAGCCAGAAGGAGCATCCGCTCTAGTCAGAGGGTAATGCCTTCCTTTAATGAAGTGATTCTTAAACCGCCAACCTTGGTATGCAAGAGCATCTTCTGGAGAGTTTGTTTACGAGGCAGATTCTCAGACTCTAGCCCCAGAGATTCAGATTCAGTAGGTCTGGAGTGGTACCCAGATGATGCTGATGCAGTTGGTCAAAGACCACAGTTTAAGGAAATACTGCTTTTACTTACCTTCCCAGTTCTCCTGAGAGAGACTAGATATTCAAGTAGCTCACACAGGGCGCCGGAATGGCTCAGTAGGTTAAGTGTCTGCCTTCGGCCCAGGTCATGATCCCAGGGTCCCAGGTTCGAGCCCCACAGCCGGCTCCCTGCTCAGCAGAGAGTCTGCTTCTCCCTCTTCCTCTGCCCCTCCCCCTGCTTGTGCTCTCTCTGTCTCTCTTTCAAATGAATAAATAAAATCTTTAAAAAAAATAACGTAGCTAACGCACTAGATTTGGATGCCATACATTTGAATGACATCCGATCAACATTATTTGGTACTGGTCTCCCTCCAGTATTGGAATAATGGAGCTTACCCAATGTCAGGTTAAGACCTATGCCGATTGATTCGATGGGATCTATCTTATAGAACTTATTGGGATAATATTCCTAAACATTCACTCATTTGGCTCTTTCCTCTTGGCAGGATCTCCCAGCCATCCAGCCCCGGCTAGTAGCAGTCAGCAAAACCAAACCTGCAGACATGGTGATGGAAGCCTACAGTCACGGCCAGCGCACTTTCGGGGAGAACTATGTAAGAGGCCTTTTCCAGTCTGCCTTTGAAAGAGTCATGATTGCCAGACTTCTGACTCATTCTGTTTTTACCCTTTAGGTTCAAGAGCTGCTAGAAAAAGCATCAAATCCTAAAGTAAGTGGATATCTGAACTCTTGAGTTTGTATCTAATCTTGGCCCTTCAGCTGAAAGTTAGACTCATTTTGGCGGTTGAGTTTTACAGGAGGATCAACTTGCGGTAGAAATGTCTACACTCACCTTGAGCTCCAAATATTTCTCAGCTACATTTTCTTCCTTTATTAAAACTAAGACTATAGTTTTCTCCTTTGCAGCTTTTTGGATGTGGTAATTTAGGAGCCTGCTATAATCCTGGGTCCTTTTGAGATTTGAAAGCTTGAATCAGTTCATCTTTTTTTGGTTTGTGTTTTAAGTAAGCTCCACATTCAATGTGTGGCTTGAACTCATGACCCTGAGATCGAGAGTCACGTGCTCTGCCGACTGAGCCAGCCAGGTGCTTCATAATCAGTTCATCTTTAATGGATGATATCTAAAAGATGGAGGGAGCTGATGGGAACAAGGAAGAGAAACAGAGTAGAAACCTTAGGTCTTTCTCTAAGTATCCTTAGCCTGGCTGAAGATGGTGATAATGGTTTGTTGCATAGACATGAAAAGACAGAAGGGAGTGTGTAAGGTGTCTGGGCCAACAAGGCCTTCATAAATTCTAAGTCAAACATGGTTACCTTTTTCTCTTCAGATTCTGTCTTCATGTCCTGAGATCAAATGGCACTTCATTGGCCACCTACAGAAACAAAACGTCAACAAATTGATAGGTAAGATAAAATTCTAAATATGATGACAAAAATCTGTCATTATATTACTTACACTACTTTCTGTGGAAAAGGGAATAGCTTTTAGAATGGTCCTAGTTCACCATTTGTGTTTTGGAGTATTTTGGGAAAAGAAATCTTAATTCTTAGTATAAGGAAAAAGCGTCATACGCAGAACAGAATGAATTCACTGTTGACTGGGTTGTTTATACTTGGAAACCTACCCTACTTGGAAATGTTAGGTATTATTTGGAGGTCTTTCAAATAAATTATAAGGAATTGTAGCCCACAAAATTTTTCACTTGACAAGGAAGACGTTTTTGTCCTTTCTCCTTTAAATGTAAAGCTATAGGGGTTCCTTGGTGGTTCAGTTGGTTGGGCGTCTGTCTTCAGCTCAGGTCGTGATCCTGGGATCGAGCCCCACATCGGCCTCCTTGCTCAGCAGGGAGCCTGCTTCTCCCTCCGCTTGCTACTCCCCCTACTTGTGCTGTCTCTCTCTGTGTCAAATAAATGAATGAAATCTTAAAAAAAAAAAAAAAAGCTCTGTAAATAAAATACAATAAAATATAATAAAACAAATACAGTACATAATGATAAAATACAATATACAGTAAAATACAGTAAAGTAAATTAAGAATTAACTACATAAGGATTTAACCATCTGCTAATGACATGTGGAGGTCTGTTTGAGGAACTGAATACATATTCCTCTCAACATGTCAAAATTAAGATAACCTTTATTTTTTTAGGCAGCTTTATTGAAGTATAATTGACCTACAGTAAATTGTATATATTTAAAGTGCACGATTTGCTTCGTTTCAACATATGATTGTACCTGTGACAGCATCACAGCAGTCAAGATAGTAAACACGTCTGTCACCTCAAAAAGTTTCCTCTTGCCCTTTGTAACTCCTTCCTCCCGTTACTCCCCCATCCCTCCTGCCGCACTCTTATTTTTTTTAAGATTTTATTCATTTATTCATTTATTCATTCAGAGATAGCGAGCATGAGCAGAGGGGAGGGGCAGAGGGAGAAGCAGACTCCCCACTGAGCAGGGAGCCTGATTTGGGACTTGATCCCAGGACCCCGGGATCATGATTTGAGCCGAAAGCAGACACTTACCCGACTGAGCCACCCAGGTGCCCCCCTCCTTCAGCACTACATACCTGCTTTCTGTCACTGTAGATTAGTTTACTTGTTAAGAGTTTTCCATAAGTGGAATCATGAAGTAGGTACTTTTTTGGTCTGACTTCTTCCACTGAGCATAATTATTTTAAGGTTCATCACGTTGATTTGTGCATCAGTAGTTCACTCCTTTTTGTTTAACCATTCACCTGTTGATGGCCATTTAGGTTGCTTCTAACTTGGGGTTATGACAAATAAAATGGTTATGGAGGTGAGGGGGAAAATTGTTAAGAACATCTTTGTAGGAATTATTTTTTTAAGATTTTTATTTATTTATTTGAGAGAGAGAGAGCATGTGAGCGGTGGGGAGTGGGGGGGAGGGAAAATCATACTCCATGCTGAGCCCGATGTGGGACTCGATCTCACAACCCTGAGATCATGACCTGAGCTGAAATCAAGAGGTAGATGCTTAACGGACTGAACCACCCAGGCACCCCTGGACTTTTTCTTACCTCTTGGAATAAATACCTAGGAGTAGAGTGGCTGAATCACATGATAAATATATGTTTAACTTTTTTTTAAATTCTGATAAAATACACATAACATAAAATTTATCATCTTAACTATTTTTAAGTATACAGTTCAGTGGCATCAAGTACATCCACATTGTTTGCAACTGTTACTACTATCCATCCTCTAGAATTCTTTTCCTTTCTCAAAACTGAAACCCTCTACCCATCATGTATGTTTAACTTTTGAAGAAACTGCCAAACTGTCTTCCAAAGTGGTTGTGCCATTGTACATTCCCACCAGCAATGTATATTCATTTTCTATCCTGCCACTTTGTTAAACTCATGCTAGTAGTTCTACTTATTCTAGTAGCTTCTTAGTACTTTTTTAAGTTCTGCTTATTCTAGTAGGGTTTTTTTGTTTTTTTGTTTTTTTGGTTTTTTTTGCAGATTCCATATAATTTTCTACATAGACAATTATGTTACCTATGAACACAGACAATTTCCAGTCCGGATGCCAGACGCCTTTTATTTCTTTTTCTTGCCTTATTATACTAGCTCATACCTCTAATACAGTAATGAATAGAAATGCTACGAGTGTACATGCATGTTTTTCTTGATGTTCTTTATCAGAAGGAGGAATTACCCTTCTAATCCTAGCTTTCTGAGAGGCTTTATCAAGAATCAGTGTTGGATTTTGTCAAATGCCTTTAGTGCATCCATTGAAATGATCCTACAGTTTTTTCTTTTTCAGTTTATTAACATGTTGAATTACGTTTATTGATTTTTCAAATGTTAAACCAGCCCTACATTCCTAGGAATAAGCTCACTTGGTCAGGCAGTATTGTCCTTTTACTGTAATGTTGCATTCGATTTGTTAAGTTTTGCTTAGAATGTTTGCATCTACATTCATAAGGGACATTGGGCTGTCGTTTTCTTGTGATATCTTTTTTTAGGTTTGATAACAGAATAATGCTGACCTCATAGAATGAACTGGAAAGTATTCCCACCTCTTCAGTCTTTTGAAAGAGTTTTTGTGGAATTGGTATGGTCCCTTCTTTAACTGCTTAGTAGAGTTCACCAGTGAGGCCTGGAGTTTCTTTGTAGGAAGGTTTTTAACTATAGTTTCAATTTTGTTAATAGACTAGTCACATAATCTGTTTTTTCTTGGGTGAGCTTTGTTTACGTTTTTCGAGGAGTTTGCCCATTTCATCTAAAGTAATGAATTTATGAGCATTCCGTTGTTTGTAATATCTCGTTACTATCCTTTTAATATCTGTAGAATCAGTAGTGATCTGAACTCATTCCTGATGTTGGTAATTTGTGTCTTCTCTTTTTTTTTCCTAATCCATCTGGCTGGCGGTTTATCAAGTTTATCAGTCTTCTTAGAGAACTACTTTTAGTTTCATTCATTTTTCTCTGCTGTTCTATTAGTATAATATGTTATATAAACACAAATAATGATGTATTGTGGGATTTGTAACATATGAAAAAGTAAAATGCATTGAAACAATAACATACAAAATGGAAAGTAAGAAACAGAAGTACACTATTATAAGGTTCTTAAACTTTATATGAAGTGGTATGACACCATTGTAAGGTAGACTGTATATAAGTTCAACTTTAAAGCAACCAATAAGGGTGCCCATACAACTTGATCTCAGGGTCATGAGTTCAAGCCTCACATTGGGCTTACTTAAAAAAATAAAATAAAGCACAATAAAATAACACAGTAGAGAGTTCTAGCTAGCAAGTCAGCAAAGGAGATAAAGTGGAGTAATAAAAAATATGTGAAATGGGGGCGCCTGGGTGGCGCAGCCGTTAAGCGTCTGCCTTCAGCTCAGGGCGTGATCCCGGCGTTCTGGGATCGAGCCCCACATCAGGCTCCTCCGCTAGGAGCCTGCTTCTTCCTCTCCCACTCCCCCTGCTTGTGTTCCCTCTCTCGCTGGCTGTCTCTCTCTGTCAAATAAATAAATAAAATCTTTAAAAAAAATAAATATGTGAAATGGTATCTCATTGTGGTTTGATTTGCATTTCCCTAACGGCAAATGAAGTTGAGCCATTTTTCATGTGTCTGTTGGCCATTTGTACATCTTCTTTGGAGAAATGTCTATTCAAATCCTTTGTGTGTTTTTTAATTGGATCTTTTTATTATTGAGTTGTAAAAGTTCTTTATATATATCCTAGGCACCAGTCCTTTATGCCGTATATGATTTGCAAATATTTCTCCCATTCCATAGGTTGTCTTTTCACTGTCTTTATGGTATCATTTGTAGCCCAGAAATCTTTCATTTTAATGTACTCCAGTCTATCTCTTTTTTCTTTTGTGGCATGTGCTTTTGGTACTATAGCTAAGAAATCCAAGGTCACAAAGTTGTTTGTTTGTTTTTTGAGTAATCTCTGTGCCCAGTGTGGGGCTTGAACTCACAACCCTGAGATCGAGAGTCTGATGCTCTACCAACTGAGCCAGCCAGGTGCCCCCAGGGTCACAACGATTTGCTCCTGTTTTCTTCTAAGCGTTTTATAGTGCTAGCTCTCACCTTTGGGTCTTTTTGAGTTGATTTTTATGTATAGCCTAAGGAAGAGGGAGGTGCAACTTCATTCTTTTCCATTGAACTTTTTTGCATCTTCGCCTTTATTTTTGAGAGAGATTTTTGCAGACTATAGAACTCTAGCTTGACAGTTTTTTGTTCAGTACTTTAAAGATGTTGCTCCACTGTCTTTACTTCCATTGTTTCCAATGAGAAATATAATGTCGCCCTTATCTTTGTTCCTCTGTATGTAATGTTTGTTTTTTTCCTTTAGCAGCTGACAAGATTTTCTCATTATCACTGGCTTTGAGCAATTTGATTATGATATGCCTTGGTGTGATTTTTTTTTCACATTTCTTGTGCTTGGGGTTCATTGAGCCTCTTGGATCTGGGGTTTACAGTTCTAATCGAGTTTAGAAATTTTTCAACTATTGTTTCTTCACATATATTTTCTGCCTCCCTCTTTCCCTTCTCTGACTCCAGTTACCTATTAGTCTGCTTGAGGTGATTCCACAGCCCACTCTTGCTCTTTTAATTTTTATGATTTTTTTTTCCCTCTCTGCATTTCATCTTGGATAATTTCTTCAAGGTAACTAAGCCTTTCTTTAGCGTTGTCTAATTTGCCATTAATCCCATCAGAGGATTTTTCATCTCCTCCATTGTAGCTTTCACACTAGAAGTTCAATTTGTCTTTTTTTATATCTTCCATGTCTCTCTATATTTTTTAATATATGGCACACAGTTATAGTACCTGTTTTAATGTGCTATCTACAGATTCTGTCATCTTTGATAGTCTGGAGCAGTTTCAACAGATTGATTTAACCCCTCATGTATCATATTTTCCTGCTTCTTTGAGTGCCTGATTTTTTTTTTTTAATAGCCGAACATTGTAAATTTTCTTGTTGGGAGCTGGTCATTTTCATATTCCTATAAATATTTTTGAGCTTCGTTGGAACACAGTTAAGTTAGTTGGGAACAGTCTGATCTTTTTAGGTCTTGCTTTTAAGATTAGTCGGAGTGACTAGAGCAGAGCTCAGTCCAGGGTTAATTATTCCCCATTACTGAGACAAGGCCCTCTGTGTACTCGACCCAGTGCCCCATGAATCCTGAGCGTTCCAGCCTGTCTGGTGGGAATAGGCACTGTTCCATGCCCTCTGTGAACATCAGGCACTGTTTCTTCTAATCTTTTCAAACAGTTCTGTCCTCAGCCAAGGCTGATTTCCTCACACGCACGTGCTGATCTGTACCCAGCTGAGTTCTGGAGGGGGGCCCTTCACAACTCACCAGTGATCGCTCTGTGTGCAGCTCTTTCCTCTCCCGAATTCTGTCCTGGGAACTCTAGTTGCTTAGTCTTTCCAGGTTCTCAGTTCATGTCCTCGACTCGGGTCTACGCTCTTCCTATGTTCCCCTTTCCCTTGCCACATTCTAGAAACTCTCCAGGCAGTAAGCTGGGGCAGTTGTAGGGCTCACTTCATTTGTTTCTCATCCCTCAGAGATCACGATCTTTCACTGCGGGATACCCAGTTCTTGTAAACATTCGTTTCATGTATTTGTCCATTTGGATGTTCAGGTGGGAGGGTGAGTCTGATGCCTGTACTTCATCTTGCTGGGAAGCAGGTCTGTTATATTATTTTTTAAAGCTATTTCATATTAGGTGTGGGGGAAGTAGGGAGCCTATTTCTACTTAATAAATGGCAGCAAGACAATCAGCTTTTTATTGGAGAAATAATTAAATTAGACTCCCTTCCTCACGGTGTAAATTCCAGCGAGATTAAAATCTTAACTTGAAAATCAAAGCTATGAGGTATTAGAAGAAAATATAGGAAAAAAATTTTTTTTTTCAGGCTGGTGAAAGGCCTTTCTAAATAAAACATAAAATCTGGAAACCATAAAAGAAACAATTAGCATATTTGCTTATACAAAAATGAAAGCTTTCTATATGTCAAAGCAAAAGGGAAGCACAGATTGGTAGTAAAATAATATTGTTTTAAAAGGGGAAGGGGTTAATGTCCATAATGCATAAAGAACCATATGTATATATTTTTTAATGTATAAGGCAAACATAGGGAAAAACTAACAACAGGTCATTTATAAGGATAAAATATACGAAAGACCAATAATCAAATGAAAAACGCTTACCCTCAATAAGAGAAATGGAAAATACAACAATAAATTCTACTTTTCACTGATCAGGTTTACAAAAAATAAAGTCTGCTAATGTCCAGTGTCTTGAGAGCATGAGTAAATGAGCACTCCGCATTTTGCCAGGAAGATCCTAAAATGGTAGGGGTTTTTTGGATTTCTAGTATCTAACACAGTTTTAATTGTACTTCCTCCCTAACTAGTAATTTCAGTTCTTGGAACTCATGTGTCATATAGCAACTTGTGTAAGTGCACAAAGGTCTGCTTCTAAGCTTTGGTTTTGTAGTAAAAAAGAAACAATGTGTATTAATAAGAACAATGTTAAGTAAATTGTGATCATCTGTTCTGTGGAATGTTGCAGTTGTTAAAAGTAGTGGATTTATGGTACTGATGTAAAAAAAAACTCCAACATGTATTGCTAACTGGAAGCAAGCAAGCCGTAAAACATTTACTATGACCCAGGGTGCCTGGCTGGCTGTCAGTGGAGCATGCGACTCTTGATCTCAGGGTTAAAAGTTCAAGCCCCACATTGGGTGTAGAGATTACTTAAAAATAAAATCTTTAGGGGGAAAAAACATTTAGTATGATCCAATTTGTAATTTCTTTCAAAAAATAACAGAAAATTATACATCTGGGCGGGGGTGTGTGTGTGTGTGTGTGTGTTTTTGATTGGCTAGAAATACACTAAAGTAGATCTGGAAGAATCTTCATCCCAACGGTAATAGTGGTAGTTTCTAGAGTAAGAGGCTTTGAGTTTTTACTGCATGTGCTTATATATTGCCTTTTTTTTTTTTTTTTTTTACATCAAGCATGTCTACTTTTGGTCTCTTTTTAAGTACATATTTTTGACTTTTTTTTTTTTTGAAAAAAATTTTTTTAAAGATTTTTTTATTTATTTATTCGACAGAGAGAGACAGCCAGTGAGAGAGGGAACACAAGCAGGGGGAGTGGGAGAGGAAGAAGCAGGCTCATAGAGGAAGAGCCTGATGTGGGGTTCGATCCCATAACGCCGGGATCACGCCCTGAGCCGAAGGCAGACGCTTAACCGCTGTGCCACCCAGGCGCCCCGACTTTTTTTTTTTTAATTAACAATGTATTATTTGTTTCAGGAGTACAGGTCTGTGATTCATCAGTCTTATACAATTCACAGCGCTCACCATAGCACATACCCTCCATAATGTCCATCACCCAGCCACCCCATCCCTCATCCCTCCCACCCCCTCTATTCCAGCAACCCTCAGTTTGTTTTCCTGAGATTAAGAGTCTGTTAAGGTTTATCTCCCTCTTTGGTTTTGTCTGTTTCATTTTTTCCTCTCTTTTTCTATGATCCTCTGCCTTGTTTCTCAAATTCCACATATTAGTGAGATCATATGATAATTGTCTTTCTCTGATTGACTTATTTCGTTTAGCATAATACCCTCTAGTTCCATCCACACCGTTGCAAATGGCAATTCAGATCGTTACATTTGTATCTTTGGGGTAAATACCCACTAGTGCAATTGCTCGGTTGTAGGATATCTCTATTTTCAACTTTTTGAGGAACCTCCATGCTGTTTCCAGAGTGGCTGCACCAGCTTGCCTTCCCACCAATAGTGTAGGAAGGTTCCCGTTTCTGCGCATACTCGCCAATATCTGTCGTTTCCTGACTTGTTAATTTTAGCCATTCTGACTGGTATGAGGTGGTATCTCTTTGTGGCTTTGATTTGTATTTCCCTGATGCCGAGTGATGTGGAACACTTTTTCATGTGTCTGTTGGCCGTTTGGATGTCTTTGCAGAAATGTCTGTTCATGTCTTCTGCCCATTTTTTGATTGGATTATTTGTTCTTTGGGTGTTGAGTTTGGTAAGTTCTTTATAGATTTTGGATACTAGCCCTTTATCTGATATGTCATTTGCAAATATCTTCTCCCATTCTGTTGGTTGTCTTTTGGTTTTGTTGACTGTTCCCTTTGCTATGCAAAAGCTTTTTATCTTGATGAAGTCCCAATAGTTCATTTTTGCCCTTGCTTCCCTTGCCTTTGGCAATGTGTCTAGGAAGAAGTTGCTGTAAATACATATTTTTTAAAGTGAAATAGCCTGAGCTCAAATTCAGCATTAAGAATATGGAGTCATGGGACACCTGGGTGGCTCAGTTGGTTAAGCATCTGCCTTCAGCTCAGGTTCTGATCTCAAGGTACTGGGATGAAGCCCCATGTTGGGCACTCTGCTCAGCAGGGAGTCTGTTTCTCCCTCTCCCCTCCCCCTCCCCACCAACTCTCTCTCTCAAATAAATAAAATCTTTTTTTAAAAAATGGAGTCTGCCATCATTTAAAGCACAGCTATAGTATTTGTTAGTTTTGTTACTTGATTAAATGATCCTTTCTGAGCCTCAGCTTCCCCATCTGTAAGGTGAAGGTAATAATAGTGCTTCATGAACCATGGTAGAGATTAAAAAGCAGTAACGCATTTACACTGGTTAGCAAATCGCCTGTTTGACTAGAGCAAGCTGCTGGTGTTGCTGCTTCTGTCTTCGTTGTTATGTGTCTAAGGTAAGAGGGATGGTGATACTTCATGTCACATGCATCTTTGGAAAAGGAGATGGTTTCAATGACCTCAGCATCTCCCTTAGCTGTCATTCTGACATCCTTGTTGAATCAGAGCACCCCCATCCCACAGTTTAAGAACATGGCGTTATCATGCCAGGGAAGTACTTTGGCCTCCGTAGTTATCCTTACTTTATTGTCATCTTGACCCAGTTCTCGCAGTGTGAGCCGAGATGCAGTCCCATCGAGCCTGCTCTTGGGAATCTGCACAGTTGCCAGCCCTCTCAAATGCGTGTGCCGCCTGATTGCAGTAGGTCAGTTTCCCTGATTGGTCCTTTCAAATGATGAGATAGCAGCGGGCCGACATTCAGACTGACATCTAGTAAAACCGTCACGTAAGTCTGAGCAGGACTGAGACTCCGCTGGGAAATAGTTCTTCCATCCGCCAAGTCAGAAAGATTGGTTGTATGTTGCTTACTGCGGTAGGTTGAGTGAAGAATTACCCTGCCTCTTTGTCGTTACAGCTGTTCCCAATCTGTTCATGCTGGAAACAGTGGATTCTGTGAAGTTGGCAGACAAAGTGAACAGTTCGTGGCAGAAAAAAGGTTCTCCTGAAAGGTTAAAGGTTATGGTCCAAGTTAACACCAGTGGAGAGGAGAGTAAGTGACCGGACCTGAATTGTAGATTTTTCTTCCCTAGGATGGTTGACGGTCAGGAAGAATGGCAGTCCTAAGTAACGGATAGCTAAGGTTCTAGAATGAAATCACAGGTCTTTATGTAAGCTGTTTTCCGTACAATCTAGATGGCACAGTGACATCTAAGCCAGCCCATGTATAATTCTTTCATACATTGTGGTTTGTTAATTCTTAATTTTTTGGTGGCCCAGAATAGGACGAGTTGGGAAGGAGACTGTAATTTTGATCTGAAAATTCCTAAAAGTCCATCACTCCTGAAAGAGATGGCATAGTTACATGTATAACATTCAGGTGTTAAAAAAAATTACTCAGTGTTACATTGGGAGAGAATAGAAGAAAGTGAGCACCAGGTAATGAATATCTTTAAGGGGCTTGGGGTAACATTGTAACCTAGTGAACGGGGCAGGAGCTTTGAAATCAGACCTTGGGTTGGAGCCCCCACACTTTCCAGCATTGTAACCTCGGGCAAGTCACCTAACCTCTCTGTACCTCAGTTTCCTCAGCACACAGTGATAATCATAATGGTGCCTACGTCAGGGGACGTTGTGAGCACTGAAAGTGGTCATGTGGCAGAGCTGTTGGCAGAGAACCGAACCCCACACATCTTGCTTGTTAGCGCTTGATAAGCAGAAGTGTTCACAGACCAGTCATTGCTTACGACCAGCAGAGCCCCAGTAGTCACCAAACCGGAACATGAATTAACACAGTGCAGGCTGTTTTCCAGATAGGTCCTCAGGCCAGGCGTCCTGGGTTTAAATCCCAGCTGCGTAGTTTCCAGTCGTGTGACCTTGGACAAGGTACTGAGCCTCAGTTTCCTCATTTCTAGAGTGGAGAGAGTAAGAGTACTTACTGCATGGTTAGCGTATTAAGTGAAAAGCTCTTAGCACTTGGCATGTGCCTGACACGTAAGTGTTCTATGAATTGTAACTATTATTACTTCTGCCCGCGCCTAGATTATAGATTACGTTATCAACGTAGGTACATCTGAAATTGGCTCCGGGGCAAGTCTATGACATCATTTCTTGATGATTAGCTATAATTTGCTGTAACTAAAGATGAAAGTGAACATTCACGGCATCTCCATTTGATAAACGAGAGAGAGGGATTATCCGTATTCCTTGTAACTGCAGAACAAGTAACCATTCGCTGCAGAGTCCTTCTCCAGTTGTTAATTAGCAAGTTCCCGTAAATTCTGCAGATACAGAGTGAAAACGGTGATATACACTTTATTTTAAAATGTTTACAGTTCTAATAAATCGATGAAATTATAGAAATACCAGAGCTAGGAAAAGAATTCTCCAGTGAATCTGGCATTTTGGCAATGTGAGTCTTCTTGGTGTCCTAGGAAGAGCAGTGTTTTTTTCCTCTTCCCTCTGCTCTAACTGTTCTCAGCTCAGATCACTGAGATTCGGACAATTATTACTCCATTCCTGACCAGAGGGAAGCAACATAGACAAAGACCTCAAAAATAAGGTTACTCTTTGGGACTTGAGGATATGTTTTTGGTTTTGTTTTTTTCAAGAAGTCCGCTAGACCGAAAGTCACCTCCTTTGTTATAAGGAAGGGGTGAAAATGAAGCCTTCCGCTGGCTACTTCAAACACGTTGGTCCAGGTATCTTCTGTTCCTTTTTGTGAAGGTAAACACGGCCTTCTACCTTCCGAGACAGTAGCCGTGGTGGAACACATAAATACCAAGTGCCTCAGCCTGGAATTCGTGGGGCTCATGACCATAGGAAGCTTCGGCCATGATCTTAGTCAAGGACCAAATCCGGACTTCCAGGTACTGGGGGCCAAGGATGGGGGGATGGCTCGTGCGCCAAGGAAGCGTCCTAGCAAAATGCTGTTGCAGGACTGGCCGTCATAACAAACTTCAGAGACATCCCAGATATTACCTGTCGGAAAGGAGAAAATAGGTTTCCAAAACCCCACAGACCTTTCTCAACCCTACATGAACGTGGCTAAAACACAGTCTTCAGAGAAAACGAGTTCTTTCCTTCCTTTTCCAGTGGCTGATCAGTTTTTTTTAAAGTAAGAGCATTTGCCGAAAAAAACTGGGTAACTTCTGAAAATTGTGACAGGCCTTGAAACCACGAGGAATCAATAACCTTTGGCAGAGATGTTCAGATTCCGCCGCTTTCAGGCATCCTTAGAGAAGGCAGGGATAAAATAAATGCCACTCTTGTCTTCCTGTCAGGTGTTGCTGTCCCTCCGAGAGGAGCTGTGTGCGAAGCTGAACGTCCCCACTGAGCAGGTGGAGCTGAGCATGGGCATGTCCGCGGACTTCCAGCACGCGGTGAGTGTCCTCCTAGGGGCCCTTACCCGCCTCCAGGGGAGGATCCTAAAGGCCACAGCAGGAAGCGGTTTTTGCCAGAGAAACCTTTGAAAACGCCTCATCGTAGTAGGGGAGCTCCAAAGAGCAGTGGCTCTCAACCAACCGTTCCAGCATCCCTCACCCCCTTCTTTTTTGAAATTAAATGTATAGAAACTAGAGCTTGACACATAACTTTTTTAAACTCCATATAATTGGGGCGCCTGGGTGGCTCAGTCATTAAGCGTCTGCCTTCGGCTCAGGGCGTGATCCCAGAGTCCTGGGATCGAGCCCCACATCAGGCTCCTCCGCTGGGAGCCTGCTTCTTCCTCTCCCACTCCACCTGCTGTGTTCCCTCTCTCACTGGCTGTCTCTCTCTCTGTCGAATAAATAAATAAAATCTTTAAAAAACATAAAATAAAATAAACTCCATATAATTCCCTAAGCGGATTCTGAAGAACTAAGAAGCAGCGCCTGGCTGGCCCAGTCCGTAGAGCACGCGACTCTTGATCTCGGGGCCGTGAGGTCAAGCCCCATGGGGCGTGTAGAGATTACTTACAAAAAAAGAAATTAAACTATAATTTTTTTAAGTTTATTTATTATGTATGCTTTTCCGGAATAGTAAATAACTTGATAAAGGGCTAAAAATCAAAGTTTAAACTTCACTCTGCATCCAGTAGTTGCATTCTTGGAAAATCAAAACAGTACAAAAATACTTTGTGTTGATAAGTACGACAGAATTCGATCCTGTGCTCAAACAATCAGGAGGAGGGTTCGGGTTAGTTTTCTTTCTTTCTTTTTTTTTTTTAATAAAGATTTTATATATTTATTTGTCAGAGAGAGAGAGCACAAGCGGCGGGGGCGGCAGGCAGGGGGAGATGCAGTCTCCCCGCTGAGCAGGGAGCCCGATGTGGGGCTCGATCCCAGGACCCCGGGATCATGATGTGAGCTGAAGGCAGACGCTTCACTGACTGAGCCCCCCAGGTGGCCCAGGAGGAGGTTTTCCCATCTACGTAATCATGGAGCATCCGGAAGGGCTGTGGGCTGTGAGACCTCTCCACTGTGCCACCGCATCTCAGTCGCACAGTGTGACCTCTCACATCCCCGGCCCCAAATAAACGGCCGTCGTCTCCCCTCGTCACGGTGACAGCCAAGGAAGTGCTTCCTGATTTCTCACGCACGCCCTAGAAGTAGGATCACCCCAAGGTTCCCCACTGCCCCGTAGCCCTCTGCAGCTGCCGCGTCATCGTTCTTCGTAGCGGCCGCTCGAGAGCCACAGCGACAGGCACGGCTTCGGTGCTGGCTGCCTTCTTTTAAACTCGGGCCCCGGGACTTTCTCTTCTTTCCCACAGATCGAAGTAGGATCTACGAATGTCCGAGTAGGAAGCACCATTTTTGGAGAGCGAGATTACTCCAAGACACCCGCCCCGGACAAGTCGGCAGCAGAGCTAAAGGCGCCGGTGGGGGTGGCGCAGGCACCCTGAGGCCGGCCCAGCCGGGAAGGCGAGCTCTGCACTCACCCGGATTTCCGTCTTGACAGTCCCAGCGTTGCGGCACCGCCGTGCGCTCCTCGGGACCTGCAGAGAGCACACCGATGACGACGTGCGTCGGCGGAAACCATCTGTACTTAGTACCTGACCTGAGAAGTTCACTTCAGGTAGCAGCTTTGGGTTGGATTTGAGAAATCCAGACATTTCTGCAGAACAGATATCAAGTCAGTAGCCGGGAACCGAGTTCAGTTTCGAATCCTGCCCAGGAGTAGCAACCAACCCGTGAATGCCTTCCCCAGGTGAAAACGTGGCCACTGGTGCCTCCGATCACCGAAGTGAGAGGGATTCACATTTGTCATCCCCGTGCATAGGAAATTCTCTTCGTACAAACCCCTGGTGAGTAACTGTCTTGGCTGCTCTGGAGCAGAGTGACTGCTGCCCCCAGTTTCCACCCCACGCAGTAAATATGTCTCTCTGCTGGAATGGCAGAACAGGTGACTTCCGGAACGGGCTCACGGTAGTGCTCCAAACCCAAGGCCTTGCTCATGAGAGTTTCTGGCATTGGCCACCTTGTGGGGTTGACCCTGAAAATGACAGAGGGAACAAATGGGTTTGGGCCTTTCTAACATCCTCCTGAAGAGACAGGGCTTTGAGCTTTTCCCCCTGGGCTCTCCAGTGAGGAGAATTCAATTCTGTGATTTCTTATGAAAGACCAGTGACTCTCATCACTTCCTAGAAATTCCTTCAAAGCCAGTTCAGGCTCACAGTTTCAACAAGGCCTGGCTTTGAGGTTCCCGCCCCTGCAGAGCATTTTCCAGGCACATGTGTACCATCCCCTCCCCTACCCTCCCCTCCGCTCCCCTGCTATACAGATAAGCCAGAAATTTGCAACTTCTTGGTTGTTAATAAAGTGGCAGATCTTTAAAAACCAGAAAGCACAATTCTCAGATATTCATAACAGATGACTTCTGTCTGCCTTGTTGATTTTCTGGATATTTTTTCCTTATTTATTCAAGCCCTGGTCTTTCATGAAGTAACTTTCAGAACCTGTCGCTGCTGCTGAATGTAATTTTGTAAAACTTAAAACCATTATGATTCCTATATTCTTTGAATCAGAGCTATAACATGATGTTTCAGAGCGTGTTAAATAAAAATGTGAGTTTGAATTATACCATCGGTGCCGATTACAAAGCAATTAAAAGATTTATTTTTTAAGACCTGGTGTAATGAGTGAGTGTAACAGGAGCGGGGCGTCGGAGCCAACAGGTAGCAGCTGTGCCCATCACTGGACACCGTGCCAGCCCAGCTTTAGAGGAGGACTTGCTCTGGGTCAGATGTGCAGCCAAAGCCAGGCTGTGGATGAGAGAGGAATTCTGAACCTCTAAAGGCAAGAAAATGAAATGTCTGCATTTCAGAATTAAGAAAGGAAAGAGGTTTACCTCTTGCCGCAAGAACCTCTATTTTAAGTGGCCTCTAGGTGGCGACATTGGCTAACCTGTGGGGCAAGCACTGGTACTCCACCGTCAGCAAATTTACTGGGAGGGGCCCCTCACCCGGAGTCTCACCCCTTCAGAGGGCAGGAAAGGAGGCCAAAGAGAACATGATTTTTCCAAGTGATAGGAATGACTCTTGCAAAGCCACTAGGTTCTTCCAGATATTTCGTTTCTTTGCTAACTGGACTAGGGGTCCACGGGTGGTTGTGGAACACTTTGGGAGAGGTGAACTGGTCTAAACTTTTTAATTAAGAACTCTCTGGATTGTGCCTCTAGATTGAGAACAATGAAGGAGGCAAAGCCAGGGGAGGCTGAGTCAAACCCAGATAAGGAAAGGAAACCAAAGTAAGTCTGTCCTGTACCCACAGCAGGCCAGGACCTTTGGCAGAGAAAAAAGTGAGCAAAATAGTGACTTTGATTTAGGAACACGTGACAGGCAGCAGGTCCGAATCCTCCCAGATTTTCGTCAGATCAGTGCTAGCACCCACAGCAAGTTCCCTGAGTCACAACGGCGTGCTCTTCTGGGACAGACCCAGCATGTGGCCTAGCATTCTCTGTCTGCCATCAGCAGCCCGGGCCCTTGTCTGCCTGGTGCCCACCCCAGAAGGTTCAGATGCTCAAAGGCTCCTGATAATCCCACCAGGCTTTGTCCCTGCAAACTTCCTCAGAGATTCCAACCATTGCCTCTCTTAATAACTCAACGCTCCCCCCTCCCTTTTTTAAACATTCCTGGCCCATAAAGCACCCTCCCCTATATTCTCTCATTTTGCCCTCATGAAAGTTGGCGGGATCATTTCGGCGACATGGTGCCTCCCTGTGGGGACAGGGCACGGAGTCCCAGAGAGGGTTCTGTGCTCCTTTTCTGAGGTCCCAGTGGGTTGGTGGCAGAACGAGACCTAAGCTCAAGGCTCTTCCTTCCCAGAGCCTCACTACAGCACTATCTTCTGTCGTCTCAGGCTTACAATAATTAGTAAGTGGCATATTCTTAGATTTATAGGTTTAAGTGAAGAGAAGCGTATTACCATAAGAGAAATGTATGTTTTTAGTCTATTGTAATTGTTGAGAACTGACACATCTTTAATGCAGAACAAGCTTTGAAACCGCAAGCAGTGGGGATGAGCAGAGCAGGGAGGAGAGAATTAAACCCAGCCCGAGTGGAATCAGCGTCCCCCTTCCGTCATCCTGTTTCCCTCACACACACATTCCTCCCCCAGATTCAAACTCTCCCACGGGCTGCGAGGCCCCATCATGCAGAGCTGTGCCCTTTTCCCCCTAGAGCCAGACTGGCAGACGATTCTGTTCCCCACAGCTACATGGGAGAAATGAGGTCAAATGGGACATTCTTAAAAGCCCAGACACCTCCGTCTCTCTGAAGGGAAGCGGCGCTGCGCTCTCCACCGAAGCTGCGGACAGGAAGGGCTCGCCCACCGACTCCAGGGGCTGCGATAAGGGTGGGCGTCGCCAGCGGTGCAATTGGACCCGCTTTGCTCTGGGAACTGTGACCGTCTTTACCATGAAATCAGTCGAATGCTATTACATCAGCCTCATGACTAAGGGCAAAAGAATCCAAACTGTCCACCAAGAAGCTTTACTAATCTGCCCTCTCCCCTCAAGAAGCACATAGGTAAAGAAAAGGGCTTCCTTTCCACGCAGTCGCCTCGCCGGGCATCCGCTCTGGCAGCGTGCGGCTGGGTGGCTGGTCACAGGGTTGGGGAGCCCCTAACCTTCAGCTCCTCTCCTAAAATCCCTTCAAGGGCCCAAGGGACCTCAGAGCTAACCCTCTTTTCCCTTCGAAGTCCAACATGGACGAGCTGAAATGAAAAATGCTAAGGACAAAGGGGAGGGGGCTTTTGGCACCTTTCTTGTATTTAAAAGACGTTTTCCCAGCTCGCAAAGGAGCAGAAGCCACCCCATGGGGGCCGAAGTGTCTTCTCCAAGCTGGGGCTCCGGGGGCTCCCCACACACTCCCTGCCAGCGCCTGCCACACCCGTGCCCCAGCCCAGCTCCCCTGCTCTCGGGCTCCAGACCAAAGCCTGACCCAGCTGCCAATCTCCCAAATAAAATCAATGTGTGACCTTACTCACCAGCTGTACCGAAGCAACTAGCAGAAACCAGGGCCAACTTTGAAGCCAAGAAGGGAAGATGAGAAGTTGGGAGAGAGAGAGAGAGAGAAAGAGGGGGGATAACTTGGCTGGACTTGAAAGGTGTCTTGTCTGTCTGTTCCCCATTAGGCGCAATTCTCTTGCAATCTGCAGCCTCGACATAATTCTCTTGACCAGATACTCTCCAGAGAGATAGTGTCAGAAGGAAAAACAAACAGAATAGCATCTCTGACAGCAAAGTCACTTAAAAACCTATCTGGGGGAGGGAGGGGAGAAAAGAGATGTCAGGCGGGGGAAGGCCCTGCACAGTGGGCCACGTGTGGAGACGCACTTACCCTGGGATGGGACAAGGACAAGGACAGGAGGCCGGGGAGCCCAGGCGAAGACAGCCCCAGGAAGGGAAGCTCCCAAGTCCTCCGCCCTAAAAGCCCCTTCACAGCAGAGGCGCACTTTGTCTGGCTTTCTCACCTGTGCACTCAACACCAAAACCCACCGGGCTGGCTCTTTACAGCCTGGTGGTTGCCCCAAAAGGGGTTCAGAAGGACTGTCTTGGGGAAAAAAAGTGGTGCCCTGTCCTGCCTCACCGTCCCATTGCTGACCGGCCCCCAGCAGCAGCAGAAGGCCGAGGACCTAGCTCTCCCTGCAAGCTGGCAGCCAGCTCCCCAGGCAGCAAAGACCCTTCTCCCCGAGACCCTTTGACCTGCCTTTGAGCCAAGCCTCCTGGGGTTGGGGAAAGCAGGCGCCCCGCCCCCCTTGTCTGCAGGAGCCCAGGGGTTAAGGACTAGGGAGTGGGGGACACGGGATACAGGGCGGGAGAGGGCACAGCTCTGGGCTCAAGTTTCTGGGGCAGGCGTCCTGTTAGAGGAGAAAACTTTTTTTAAAGGAAGAAAAACTAATCAGAAGAAAGAAGCAAGAGCTTTTCCCTGCCTTTCGGACTTGTTTATTACTAGGATATCTGATTTCAGCAGAGGAAGCAGGCACCGAAGCAAGGTTTTTATTGGCCGTGAGCAAGAGGAATTCAGGGTTTGCCTCTGATTTGTCTTCCCCAGAACATGCAGCTGAAGAGTGCTCGCTGCTTTCAGGGAGCAGCTCGGTGGTGGTGGTGGTGGGGGCGGCAGAACTCCCACTTTCTGCAGCATGACTAAAATCGCCTTTGGAGGATGAGGACGGAGCAAGGGGCCCCGCGTGGGAGGTGGCCTCCCAAAACATTTCGGAGAGGAGAGCAAAATAGGGGACAAAAGTTAAGAAGTTCAGAGATTGGCTCCAGGGGGGCGCGAGTGCGGCTGTGCTCACCACCCCCCTTCCCGCGAGGGGACCTGGAGGAGGGCAGGCCTGGTTTGGATGAAAGCGCAGTGTCTCTAGCTGACAGAGCCAGGCGGGCTGCAGTCGCGGGGCCGGGCCTGATGGTTTCAATGTGTGGGGAAGATGCAGCCAGGATGGNNCGAGGCAGCCCCTGCCAGCAGCTTCCCTCGGCTGGGGCGGCGGGCCTCTGGGGAGGGGATTACCAGCCCGGCCTCAGGCTCCGGAGCTGCTGCTGATGCCCCGGGGCTCCCTCCTCACACAGTCAGCCCGGCCTCCCTGCCTCCCGCTGGCTTCCAGAGAGGGATGTCTCCTCCATGCGGAAAGGGCAGGGGTGTCCCTCCATCTGGGGGCCTCTGGGGGAGCCCAGCCATCTCCCTCTCTTCCTTTTTCCCTCCCTGTATCCTCTTTCTAGCCACCTTTCCCTCTGAGCCCGCTCATGAACCTTCCCCCACAAACCACAGGGGCCAGGAAGAACCTCGGAGCTGAGATCTCAGCGTCCCCGCTTTGCTGTCCTGCTTGACCCATCAGGAGCAGGACTCTGCTGCACAGACTGCAGCCCCTCTGCCTGGGCATGCTCTCTTCCAGAGCTGGGGCTGAGAGCCACTTTCTTCCCCTGCCTGGGTGGGGGTCTCTGGGGCATGGCCCTGGGCCGTGCTGTCCACTGTCCCCAGTTGGCTCCGCTCACCTGTGAGGCTCAGGCCCACTTGGGCAGCCACTGTGCCCCTGGGAACTCTGAAGTGGGGCCCAGAGCATGGGGGAGGGTTGCGGGAGGGAGGAACAGGCTCTCGCTGTGTCAGTTCCAGGAGCCCAGGCATCAAAAGGACTTTATGCAGCCAGTTTGGGAACGCGCTTGCAGGGAGAGGAGCTGTGGCAGTAAGAGCCGATGGCCCACACTAGGGCTGGGGAGCTGCTCCAGAGGGCAGGCACGCACACGTGCACACATGCGTCCGTGCACACACACACACACACACACACACACAGCCAAAATGCGTGCTCCAAGACGAGGGCACCAATCTGTCTGGGTTTGACTCTTCACATCTGTTCCTCACCAGTCAAATCACCTTGGGCCAAAGACTTAAGCTTCTTGGTGCCTCAGTTTCCTCATCTGTAAATAGGGGGGCTAT
>NW_024425341.1:6442975-6474060 GCF_017311325.1 Ursus maritimus | reverse complement strand
CCTCCCGGTGTTGTTGCGAAGTTTAAATGCGTTAAGCGCAGTGGCCCCTAGCCGGCTCAGTCGATGAGAGACCAAGACTCTTGATCTCAGGCTCGCGAGTTCGAGCCCCACGTGGCGTGTAGAGATGACCTAAACATTACAAATCGAGGACACATTTTCTTTTAATGTGACAAAGCAGGTAAAGTTGTGTGGCGAGAACCTGGCACACGATAAAAGTTCAGTAAACGTCGGTGCCCTGCGCCGGGCCCAGCCTTGTTGGGCTTTGCAGGCTGCTGGAGTCTCCGTGGAGAAACGGGGTGGAGCTCCGATGGACCGAGCAGATAAGGGCTGTCGGGAAAGCTGTGGCCTTCCTTCATAAATGAAACATGATCCTCTAAGGCTGAGGAGGGAGGGTGGCCCTCGGAGAGGCAGCGAAGGCCCTGAGTGCCCACGGCAAGCTCTCCTCCCGGGCATCTCACTGAGCACCTAACGGGGCTGGACGCAGAGAGGTGGAAAGGTCCCCCTGCCCCTTAACGTGCTGCCCAAATACAGACGCCCAAGCCTTCCTCTCCTGTCCCCACAGCTTTTCACGAAAGACCTAGCCAGGGAGCGGGGCACAAAAACAGCGAAATCAGCCCAGAGTGAAAGCAAAACTAGATAGTCTGGCTCACAGCCCCTGGGCGTTGAGACGCTGGTGACACGCCCAAAGTCCCTGAGTGGAGTCCCCAGGAGGGAGGCCCAGGGAGGGGGCCCCTCCTTCTGCATTTCTCCCAACCTGCAGGTCCACGACCACCAAGGCAGCCGGCCAGGTCTTAGGGAACAGAGCCCAGCCTTCTCCCCAGAAGTCTGACCTTGCGCTTCCGGTGAGGTTGTTGTTGGGGGGGTTGGTTAGGGCACACAAAGTGCACAGGAGAGGAAAGGAGAAAGAAAGGACAGAGAGATGGAAAGAAGCAGAGGGAGATAAGAGAGACAAAGGCCAAAGGGCCGGCCCAGAACCCCCCCATGGCCAGCTAGGCATCAAGAGGACGGCCACTCCGGGGACCGGGCTTCCACGCGGATTACAAATCCAACCCGGCCAGGCTGCGGGTCAGCCTCAGCTGTGCCCCATGGGGCTCCCCGAGACTGGAGGGGCTTCCCACAGGCTCCAAGTGCGCCAGAGTGCCCTTCGGGGACAGGCCGTGCTGTTGGGAGAGGGTGACAGTGACCCAGAGAATCAGGCTGGAGGATCTAGGGAGAGCCACTGCCCTGAAGGCCACCCCCACCGCTGGGGAGCTGGAGGGGTGCTCCCCGAATGGGGACCTGCAAAGCCGCCCTCAGATGGGGACGTCCTCTGGGTTCTAAGGCTCCCTCGGTGGCTGTGTCCACAGAGAACACAGAACTCAGAGCAGACCAGGTGAAAGCCGCCCCTGGAGAGCTGGCTGGGGAGGAAAATGTTACTTTTCACTACAAGCGCTTCCATGCTATGTCATTTCTTTTTTTTTTTTTTTTTAAGATTTTATTTATTTATTTGACAGAGATAGAGACAGCCAGCGAGAGAGGGAACACAAGCAGGGGGAGTGGGAGAGGAAGAAGCAGGCTCATAGCGGAGGAGCCTGATGTGGGGCTCGATCCCAGAACGCCGGGATCACGCCCTGAGCCGAAGGCAGACACTCAACCGCTGTGCCACCCAGGCGCCCCAATGCTATGTCATTTCTAACCATACGTGTGTACTCCTTTGACAAAAATAATTTTTATAAATAGTGGTGAGGGCTGGAAGCAGGCTTAACTCTAGACAAAGTTTGAGGTCGGCCTCAACCTGGGCCCCCTGCCACACGCCTTACAAAGGGAGAGCCCCGGCCCCCAACACTCCAGGCTTGTCTGGACCTCTCCTCCTGCCCAGAATAACATGAAAACCACTAAGCAGCCTTTTGCTCCTCTTCTGTTTTCTTCAGTGCTGCGTCAGGCCTCCCCTGGGGTGAGAGGGCCGCAGATGTGTGAACCTCAGCCCTGGGTCTTGGTGGAGACCAGAGAGTCACACCTACCCACATTCACCCATCATGTGCCAGGCAGCAGGTGGAGTTGGGGGGGGGGTGTTGGGAGAGCCAGGGCCCCACCCAGCTGCTCCACTGAGTGACCCTGTCAGAGCACAGAAAGGAGTGAGGTCAGATGGGCCCTCTCCAGCCCCAACACACATCTGCGCGCGCGCACACACACACACACACACACATCACTTAACCAGTCTGAGGTCCAGAGTCCTCATCTGTGAGAGAGGATAGCAGCCACATATGGGGCAGTGGTAAGGATTGAATGAAATACAGTTGACCCTTGAATATCATGGGGGGTTAGGGGCACTGAGTACAACTTTGGATTCCCCCAAACGCTTAACCAGTACTGGCCTACTGTTGACCAGGAACCTCACTGATAACATCAACAGTCACTGAACACACACCGGGTGTGTTACGTGTAGAATAGACCGTATTCTCACAATAAAGTGTGCTGGAAGAAAGAAAAAGTTATTAAGAAAGTCATGAAAAAGAGAAAAGACATTTACTGTACCGTAAAAAAACCCACAGAGAAGTGGGCCTGCGTGGTTCCAGCCAGCGTGGTTCAAGGGTCAGGGGTATACACACGGCGCCCTCAGGGCCTTAGTGCCTCAGTAACCGTCACTCTTGTCCTCCTCTCCACTTCTTTTTCTACACCCTTGCAGCTGCATGTCCACACACCCTCCTAAAAACGTGGCCTCCTGCCACGGCCACCTCCGCCCATCCCACCCCCCACTGGCACACACACACACACACACACACACACACACACACACGCTCTCCCCTTTCCGGCCTGTGTTGCCTGTCCTCCTTCCAGGATAGTCCGACCCCAGCATGGCTCAGGGAGAGAGGGGCGTCACCCTGTCACTGGTCTCATCCTCTCTACTGACTCGGGAGAAAAGACAATGCATGGAGCAGTTCCTTGAGGGGTGCCTAGAAGAAACGGGTCACAGACCCCGAAGGAGCCATGAAACCGGACGGGAAGCTAGGCCCTGAGGGGCTGGGCTACCTCAGTCCACCAGAAAAGGCCTTCCCTCTGCGACCTAATAAGGCTGTGAATCGAGAGGCTTCCTGAGTCCTGACGCATCTGTAGGACCCTGGGCAGGAGAGACACAGTCTATCCCCTGGGCTCTGAGGAGCCTAGGAGCCTACCTGTGAGGTGCCTCAGGGCCCGCCAGGGAGAGGAAAGAGGGGGGAGGAGAGCCCTCACCCCTCCGCCACCAGCCCCCTTCACTCCTCACACAACAGAGGTCTCCCCTCTGTCTAAGGCACTGAGCTTCTCCCTGCCCGGGGTGACGGAAGCTCCTGGCCTCCTCTTGGCTTGGCCGATGCCTGTTGATCCTCCGGGTTGCTTAGGCCGCTCTTCCTCCGAGAGGCCTTTCCTGGTCGGCAGTGGAAACTACGGGCTCTCTGTTCCCCATTATTCTATCTAACAGCCCCCTTCCCTTCACATGCATCACCCACATCACGGTTTGTAATTATAGTCATCTGTGCCCTTCTTTGTTCAATCACAGCCTCCTCATTAGACTCTCAACTCCCTGAGGGCGGCAACCATGGCTTTTTGTTTGTTTGTTTAACCATTGTATACCCAGCACAGAGGCCCACAGTGATGGGCCGAACTCTTGATTTTCTCCCCCAGTTTAAGCCTTCCGGAGTCTTCTCCAGCTTTGCAAATGGTGACTCCATTCTTCTCAAAGCTGAAGCCTAACACCTAGGGGGGCCAAATTTTTCTTCCTTTAATTGAATATAGTTAACACAAAATGCTATTATTAGTTTTACATTACAGTGCTAGGGGTCATTCTTGACAAATTTTTCTCACACCCCACTTTCAGTGTGTCAGGGAATCCCATTGGACTCGCTTTCCTCCCACACCCAGGATCCAACCTCTTTCCGCCTCCTTCACCACCCCCTTTGTCCAAGGTGCCACGGCGTCTCCACTGGACGGGCCCCCTAACTGGCCTCCTGCCCCCCTGCCTGGCATCCTCCATGCTCCAGATAGACAGGAGATTTGCAAGTCTGATTCAGATGATATAACACCTCTTTTTTCAAACCCTCTAGGCTTCTCCTCACATTCAGAATAAAATTCAAAGTCCTTCCCAGGGTCTTCAGTACCCTGGTGATGGGGACAGGAGGTCCAAGGGCACTGTGACCACACCTGTCACTCTGCTCCAGCCGCATGGTCCCCAACTCTTCCTTGAGTGAGCACAGACAGTGCTCTCCTACCTTGCTGCCTCTGCTGTCCCCTCTGCATGAAATGCTCTGTCCCCCCAAATCCATGTGACCTGCTCCCTTCTGAGCTCTGCTCAAAGATCACCTAGCCGGAGAGGTCTTCCTCATTACACTTTATTCCCTTAACCGGCTTCATTTGGCTTCACTGCTCTTGTCCCCACCTACTCGATTATACACATTTGCTTATGTACATAGTATCTGTCTCCCTCTGCTATAACATTCGTGTCATGGAGCCACAGACTTTCTTTTGGTTTCATCGCTGTATCTCGAGTGCCAGAAACAGTATCTGGCACGTACTATGTGCTCCATAAACGTTGCTTAAATGAATGACTAAGATTTCAGTAACACGTTGTTGAACAAATTGAATAAATGTCTCTTCTATTTGTTGGGCACTAGAACAGGCTGGAAATCATAGAAATAAAGAAAAAAATTCCCTCCTCTGGGACCTTATGCGCTAATGGAAGAGTCAAATATGTAAACAGTGAACTCTAAGAGGACAGAACTAGGTAGGTACTGTGAAAAAAAAAATGAAATTCAACTGACTACACTTGAGGATCTCATTGGCTTTATTCACTGATTCGTGAATCAGGCAGCATGTCATCTAGCAAGTAGAACAGGCTCCTTGAAGCTGTGCAAAACTGAAGGCTTTGATAGGCAGAAGAGGGTGGGAAAAGGAAGTTCCTAGCAAACAGTGGATTGGTTCAGGCAAGATCTCCTTTCTTTGAGAAAAGGCTGGGGTCTATCAGGCAGATTATCTCGCTAGTGCTGACAAGGTAATTCCAGATTGACTGGTTAAAGGTCAGATTTCTGGGAGGGCTGAACTAAAATTAGGCTAGCTATTAAGTCTTGGTTTGCTGATGTGGGGCTTAGCACAAGTGACTCCATTTTGGATCTGTTGTTTCTTTTCAACAGTACCAATAAGGAAAGCAGCAAGGAGGAGCCTAGCTAAAATGTACTGAATACGTGTGTGTGCCAGGCTGGGGTGGTCTCTGACACCAATCAATTCTCCACTGAGTGCCTACAATTCAATTCCTCTCAGAGGCAGTGCAAACCCCACAGGTTAAGTGCTCAGTCCCCCCACTTCAGATGTGAGTTGGGAGTTTTGGGCCACCCATACTTCTGACTGACTGGCTGTCATTCCAAGCTTCCCATGATCCCTTCTTCGGTTTCGGTAACTTGCTAGTATGGTTCATAGGACTCAAGAAAACACTTTACTTACATTAGCGGGTTTATTTTTAAGGATTCAACTCAGGAAAGAGCCAAATGGAAGAGAAGCATAGGACAAGGTATGGAGAGGGGAGACAGAGCTTCCGTGCCCTCGTCAGGTGTGTGGCCCTCTCAGTACCTTGTTGTGCTCGCCAACCTGGAAGCGCTCTGAATCTCACTGTTGGAGCTTTTGTAGACCTCAGTCTCTGGTGTCCCTAACGCTTTGCCAGAGGCAGAGGCCAGTGGTGACGAATATTCCAACCCCCACCCCAGTCACGAGGTCGTTCTGGTGACCAGCCCCATCCTGAGGCTACCTAAGAGTCCCACGTCAGTCAGGAGCATAAACTCAGGGGTGATCAAAGAGGCTCCTTTCGATCAACAAAAGACGCTCCCAGCAGTCAGGCAATGCCAAGGGTGTGAGGGGCTCCGGGTCAGGGACCAGGACAAAGGCCAAGTGTATTTTCGTTTTCTACCACACAGGCATCATTTATATACAAGTGACATCATCGGCACAATTCTCTGAAGTAAATACTATTTTTTTATCCCCCATTTGACAGGTGAGAAAACTGAGACTCTGGTAAAGGAAGTGATTTGCCCAAAGTCCCATGATCCATACCCTAGAGAGCCAGGATTTGAATCGAGCGGCAGAGTCCATGCCCTTAGTCACTGAACTCGAAGTGCGGGAGGCAGTCCATCAAATGAGGGAATGCGAGTAGATCTCACTTTAGGGGTGAGTCCAATTTTAATTTTAATAGACACAGAGATCATGACCACTTCCTGTGGGAGTGCCTAAATTATACCCAGGTACTTACCGTGTGGTAAAATCTGGCCCAAATATTTATCTGGGTAGTTTCTCACAATTCTTTTTTTTTTTTTTTTAAGATTTTATTTATTTGAAAGAGAGAGTGCACAAGCAGGGGGAGCGGCCTGCTGAGCCACCCAGGCGCCCCAGCTTCTCACAATTCTTATTCATTCCTTCGGGCTGAGGCTCCAGAGCATTTCTCCCTCATGAATACCCAGTGTGAATGTGCCAACAGGACAGGCAGCTCAGCACCGTCCCCAGAGGAAGGTACAGGACAGGGAAGAGGACAGAGAGCCCAGAGGACTGACCAGCACAGCCATCCTGGGAGGGAGGGGAAAATGGGGCGGGGGGGTCACAGGCTCTGTGCCTCTGTCTAAGCTAACGGAGACCTGGAGAAACATCATATTTGCATTACCAACGCAGTTATGGGCCATTATCTCCTCTGCTGTGGTCCTGGGTCTGTGTTAGGATCCTGCTTCTGAAACGCAACAAGGCACAGAGGGAGTTAGAAAACCCAAGAATTCATGGGGCGTTGGGTGGCTCAGTTGGCCTTCGGCTCAGGTCGTGATCCCAGGGTCCTGGGATGAGCCCCGCATCGGGCTCGCTGCTCAGTGGGAAGCCTGCTTCTCCCTCTCCCATTGCCCTTCCCCTCGCTCATGCTCTCTCTCGCTCCCTCTCTATCTCAAATAAATAAACGAAATCTAAAAAAAAAAAAAAAAAAGGAAAAGAAAAGAAAAGAAAACCTAAGAATTCAAAGGTGACCATCCAGGATGGGGCCACCAGACAGCTGGGGGGACAGCGTAGCACGTGGTGCTGAGAAATGCTAACTCCTGCTGTCTGAGTCTACACAGGTTACAGTGTTTCGTCACCCCTCCTATCTTCTAGCTGAGCAGCGAGGCTCCTTTGGAAAGTTTCTGCCCTCCTTGATTCTATTAGACTAGGGGACGGGGTCCTGGTTCTACTACCAGCTATGGTTTGGGAGTGGACGTCTGGAGAGGTTCAGCTCAGAAAGGGCCATGGAATCAAAATGAGAAAACCTCAAGGAGAAATAAAATTTGGGGGGAATTGTTGAGAGCCCTTCTCCTCCCTGCAAATTACAGAGCATGGTGGTTAAAAATTTGGACGC
The DNA here is from genome assembly GCF_017311325.1 of Ursus maritimus. Classification (NCBI taxonomy): domain Eukaryota; kingdom Metazoa; phylum Chordata; class Mammalia; order Carnivora; family Ursidae; genus Ursus; species Ursus maritimus. Next base: position 6,466,697 of record NW_024425341.1, on the reverse strand, counting down.
TAGAGCTCAGAGTGCCTGGGTTCAAATCCTGGTTCTATTACTTACCAGTTTGTATCCTTGGATTTCGAAGGTGCTTCTTCACGCCTCGGTTCCCTGTCTGCTAAAACAGTCGTCCTCACTCTGTTGGGAGGACTCCATGAGCAAACTCATCAACAAATGCCTGGCACGTAATAAGCACCCAGGAGATGTTAGCTCACATGTGAACGTCCTCCCGCGGGAGCTCTGCTCTGCTCCAGGCTTGGAGGGAGAGGGACCGACCATTACCCGACCCTCCACTCTCAGCTGCTGCTAGTGGAAAGGCTAGTCTACCATGGGGTAAGAGGCCCCAGCTCCTCCTTGACAAGGAGCACTGGACCAGGACTGAAGCTGGGCGCAGAGAGAGGTTGGCCAACAGCTAGAACCTAGCAAAGGCAAACTTCTCTTGAGAGAGGCAGAGCGGACGTGAGCCGCAGATACTGAAGGGAATAGCGATGGGTCAGTAGAGTCAGGTGGGTTACACTTCTGCCCTAAACTGGACTAAAACTTTTGGTAAGCCCCCTCTCTCTTGCTTCAATAGGATCAGTCCAGCCTCCTCTCTAGGTACCTTATCCCTAGCCCATTAAAGAGCTTATCACACTATCAGGGTGTATGTAATTGGCCAAACTCCCTAGCCAGGTTTCTTGAGATTGGGACTAAGTTGGAGTTCTCCTTCTGACTCAAACAAGCTTCAGATCAAAAAGGCGTTCCTGTGGGCCACTTACCCATCCCACCCTGCGCCTCTGAGGACAGATAAGCCAGGGAGCTTCCTGCAGGAAAAGCGTTGAGTGGCTCAGAGGAAAGAGCACTCGAAAAGCAACCAAAGGGTAAATTCCCACCCCTGGCTCTTTACTGCTAACGCCCGAGTTTCCTCATCCACACTTGTAAAATGGGAAAGTAACTCCTGTCCCATTCACCTCTCCGGGTGGGTAGAGACGCCCAATGTGATGACATACAAGACAGGACAGCATTTTATTCTTTTTTTTTTTTAAGAGTTTTATTTATTTATTGACAGAGCACAAGCAAGGGGGAGCGGCAGAGGGAGAGGACGAAGCAGGCTCCCCGCCTAGCAGGGAGCCCCATGCGAGGGGGGGGGGGGGGGGCTCAATCCCAGGGCTCCATCCCAGGACCCTGAGACCATGACCTGAGCTGAAGGCAGACACTTAACCGACTGAGCCACCCAGATGCCGCAGGACAGTGTTTCATAAATGTCTCCAGGCAGCACCTCATTCCCACTGTGGGGAAGCTCTGCCTCACTGAATGTCATTTGGCCTCTGCACAGCCTCGCGGAGTGTACATCCCAGTGTAATTCCTTTCCAGACTTTGGAGTGTCTTCATTTAGCAAAAAGAATTGCCAAAAGCCTGTGTGACCTAGGCCAGAGGCCTCTGCTCCTCCTCTCTGAGAATTTTCCCCTACCTAGGAGCAGAAGAGTTGAACGGCAGACACTGCCTGTGGCCAGCTCCATCTCAGACCCTTCCAAAGGAATGCAGTCCTAGCCTGCCCTCCGCCTGCGGAGGGCTCCTGCTGGGAAGTCCATTCCCCTTCTCTCTTACTCCATTTGCAAGCACTATTTATTTATCTTTGGAAGTTGAAGGAACCAGAGCCTGCAGCTCGGAGAGACTGGTGGAGCCAGAGAGGGAAAGTGAAGTAGCCAGTGTCTGGGCCCAGTGTCTGCCTTTGACGGGCCAGGGAGAGAAGGTGGTTCCCTGCAAAGGGGGATGGGAGACTGGACTGAAGGCCACAGTGCTGGAAAAGGTGTCACATGCACCAGCAGGGCCAAGACCACAGAAAGGAGGTGGCAGTTAGCAAACTTCTTTGGCGATACCGTGAAAGATGAGGAAGAGGAGTTCTACCCAGGGATCCCCCAACCCAGGCAGCCTGCCCCTCAGCAGTGAAGGGTCTATTAAGTGTCAGAAAAGGCAGCCTTTGGGGGGAAACTGAGGGAGCAGACATACTGGGCCACACTTCGTTTCCCTCTTCCCCAGCCCTATTCCCAGCTTGCATCACAGTCCATCTAGGACCCTCAGGCAACTTTCATTCCTATTCCCCTTTGTCAAGGTCCGACACTACCCAAAGCCACTAGCCCTCTGCCTATGGAAACTGAGTGCCCTCTCTCTTTCACTCGCTCATTCAAATGCCACAACTGACATTCATAAACTAGGAGGCATGCAGAGCCCCATGTTGACCCCAGAGATTAGATACTCCAGGACGTTAGAGGCTGTGTCCAAAGTCAAACAGAGACATCTAGAATGAGGCTCTCCTGACTCACAGTGCAGTGCTCTTTCCACACCCTCACCCAGATCCCTGCTTTTCCTCTTCCCATTTCCCTCATTCCCACTGCCTCCCAAACACACACACACACACACACACACACACACACACACACACGCACACACGCACTGGGATATGGAAAAGGTAGGAGGCCAGATCTAGCCTGTTGCCTTGGCCTTTGACCCCTCCGTGGCAGAGCGACATGCACCCCCCGCTGGGTGAGGTCACTGGCAGCAGAGGAGGGTCTGAGCCTTCCTAAGTCTCTGGTTTGTATCCTGCAGTGGCTAGAGCAGGGCTGCGGGAGGGAGGGTCGCCTTCCAGACTGGCCCATCAGGTCAGGGGCCAAGGGAAACCAAGTGTCGGCAACGCCAGGGCGGTGAACAAAGTTCAATCCCAACCCCATACAGGGAGCACCAGACATCTCTGACCAAACCCGCAGGTCACTGAAAGACCCAGACATGGGGGTGCGGGCTGGATGAGCAAGAGCGAGGGAAGGTTTTGGGGAAAGTGATGGTGGTTGGCTTTGACGACTGAGATGGGAGAGGAAGAGTGCAGGCCCGGGGAAGGGGGGCGGGGAGGAAGAAGGAGTCTAGGCTCAGGGCGGGTTCGGGGACACGCGGGGCCTCGAGCCGCCTGGCCCGCGCTCGCTCCGAGGAGGGCAGCGGCCTGGCTGCGTAGCGGGAGGCGCTAGGGCCTCGCGGACGGGCGAGCTGGCGAGGGGAGGGCGCCCTCTCGGGAGCGCGGGCGGGGGCTGGCGGCGGCGGGAGCGGCGCAGCGCCGAGCTGCCTCCATCCATGGCACGGAGCGGCGGCGGCGGCGGCGGCAGCAGGGGCCCGGCGCGATCCGCTAGGTCCCAGTCCAGCGCCGAGCGAGCAGGCGACGCGGAGGGGCCCCGCCTCAGGCGGCCCGGGAGCACGGCGCAGAGACTGGGGCCGCGCCGCCGGGGGCCGCCCGCGCCGCGCTGACAGCCGCGCCCGCGTCCTCCCCGCCGGGGCGCTCGCCGGACATGCCCCCGGGGCGCGGCGGCGGGGACCCCGGGGCTTGCCTCCGCCCAGGGCCCCCCGCCCCGCCCTCGGACGCCCGGGGCCCCCGCTGAGCACGCCTCCCGCAAGCCCAGGTCCCTCTGGCCGGCGCGCAGACGGGCCCCAGCGCTGTGGGTCCCCGCGGGGCGATGGGCTGATGGGCGCCGCGGGACGCAGGATGCGGGGGGCGCCAGCGCGCCTGCTGCTGCAGCTGCTGCCGTGGCTACTGCTCCTTGCGCCCGAGACCCGGGGCGCGCCCGGCTGCCCCGTCCCCATTCGCAGCTGCAAATGCTCAGGGGAGCGGCCCAAGGGGCTGAGCGGCGGTGCCCCTAACCCGGCGCGCAGGAGAGTGGTGTGCGGCGGCGGGGACCTCCCGGAGCCTCCCGAGCCCGGCCTTCTGCCTAACGGCACCGTTACCCTGTGAGTACCCTCCTCGGCCGGCCCGAGCCCCGACGAGGGGGCGAACGGAGACGGGACAAGAGGAGCGGGAGGAGGGGGACGGGGACGTTGCCGCCACCTCGGAGACTCTGGGACAGGCCTGAGTCCAGGCGCCGAGCAGGGAGACTTGGAGAAGTACGGGCAGGATTAGGGCTCCGGGGTGTGGAGGGAGGAAGGGGCTTCGGGGGGCGGCTGCGCCCGAGAGAGGGGCACCGCGGGCGCCCACTCACCTGCACAGGTGAAGGGAACGCGCGCTGGCGGGACGCCGACGCCCCTTGACTTTCCAGCCTGGGCTGGTGTTGCAGACTTCGGGGATCTGAGGTGGGGGGGCTGGGGGAAGGCTCAGGAAAGATTGACGCCCGCGGCCCCAGAGGTGACTGCGGTCGTCACCTCCGCGGACGCGTCCCTGGCCCGACTGCGGGAGTCTCCCGGGTTCACCTCGCGGGCCTGGCTTCTCCAGTGGGGGGCGCCCCATCCGCCCCCCCACCCCCACCCCGAGCCTGGCAGCCGCGCTGCCAGCCGGTCTCCGTAGGGGGGCGGGGTGTCGGAAAATCTGTCCTTGGGATTGCGGCGCTTCTGGCCTGCATGAGACCCCGGCGTCCCGGTTCGTCCCGGGCCCCTCTCCCTCCGCGCGCATCTGTGAAGGGAGCTGTGTGCCGGGCCCCGCACCCCGCCCTCTTCTTTGCCTCCCCGGGGTATAAGCCGAGCTTTGGCTGCTAATCGATTGACTTCTTCGCTCCGAGACTTCGAAGAAAGAAACCCGGCCGAGGGGAAGGCGGCTGCCAGCCAGCCTCCTTCCGTCATCCCCGTTTCCTTTCTCAGCCAGGGCCCTACTGAGCCCTCACTTCGCTGCCTGCGAGCGCGGCCCGTCGCGCCGCGACCCGGCCCCACGCCTCCTCGGTGGAGGTCTGGAGCCCCCACCACCGCAGGCGAATTCGCGACCCCAGCCCGCCACGGCGATTTCCTGCCCTGACCACGTGCTCCCAGCTCCACGCACGCCGTGGGGAGCAGGGTCCGGCCCGAGGGCGGCCCGTGCCTTTCCTGTCCCGGACCCAACCTGCGAGCGCTTCCCCTTTCCTGTCTTCCTGACCCCGGTGGCAACTGTTTCCCCACCGCCCCTTGCCCAGACTTGGGGCTGGCTCGCAGTCTATCCTGATTGTGTCCAGAACAATACCCTAATGCCTCTGGTTGGGTGAGTTCAGAGGCTGCCGGCTTCCTGACAGGACACGACTGGTCAGCCTCTGACGTTGGCTGCCTGGCCTGCATTTTCCCCAGCTGGGGTGTGAGTGTGTGCATGTGTGTGCATTAGGTGGGTGGAGGCCATGTGTCCGCTGTCTCCCGCGTCCCACCCCATACCTGGGGTATGGCCGTGGCCTGGGAAGGCAGCCGGGGCTGCTCATTCCTGGTCTCTTTGATTGTCCACTGGCGTTGAAGGGTCCAGGCGGGCCTGGGCATTCCCCCAGCCCACTCAGATCTGGAGGAGAAATGTGCTTGCTGTGTGGAATGGTTGGGCTGGTGTCTATGTGAGCCCCCGCCGTGCAATGATAACTCAGCTCAAGAGAGGGGCGTGTGCGTGTATGTCTGCGCGTGTATGTCTGCGCGTGTAGACTCGATCTTGTGGCTGTACTCACACACGTATGTGGGACACCGACTCTCTGTATGTCTGCTTGTTGGGATTAGGGAATCCACACATACTAAAGGCAGAAAAGAGGGGGGAAACGTTAAAAGGTGGTTTTGCAGTACATCTTAGAATGATTTGGGAACTAATGCTTTCCAGCCATAGCTAATTCCCATCGACGCCACTCCAAGGAGTGAGCGCAGCCAACTCTTGGTGAGAATATATTGTGACAAGGTGGCAGCAGACGTGACTGCCAGCTCACCTTCCCATCCCGAACCACTCCCAGAGGAAGGGCCCCTTCTTTGTCCCAGGCCACTGACCTAGCTGGTTTAAGATACCTTCCAAAGGAACAGCCCCTGAGCCTGGCTGGACCTCGCCACAGTGACGACAGGGCAGGCCCTAGAAGCTCCAGAGAGCCCTCTGGCCCCTCAGCCTGGAGTGTAGCTGAATCCCAGCCACAGACGTATTTCTTAGGCTCTCCCTCCAGGCGCCACCTAATCGTGACCCTGATTGCTGGCAGGGATTCCCTTCCCAGGGCTCAGCCCCTCCAGCCAGTCCCATCCCTACCCAGCATGCCTCTTGAGGGAAGAAGGAAGACAAGTGCTGGGAAGGGGCTTCAGCCTGGCAGCAAAACAGGAGGCCAAGAGCCCAAGAGCCCAAGAACCTTCTCCACACCCTCCTAGACTCCTCCTCCTTTTTCTTTTTGTTTCCACACAGATTTCCCCTTCCATCTTTTTGCCCGTCACGTGGTGCAAGCAACAAGACTTTCATGGATGGATTTTTGTGCCTGTGGCTTGATCTCCTTCCTCCTCCCTCCCCTCTTTTCCTCCAGAATGGGCCACCCGGTCCCATTCCCCTTCACAGCCCACCCTGCTCACTCGGGTCCTCCTGGGACCCAGGGCTCCACCTTGGGAAACCTTCGTAGCTGCCAGTGGTGGGACTCTTCAGGCAAAGAAAGTGCTAGAAAAGGTACCTGCCTGCAAGGAGCCTCCTGTCTGTGCTCAGAAAAAGCTTCCAGGCGGCTCTGAGGCAGTTCTGTGACTAGTCCTGTTTACTCCACTGAGAACCCTCCCACCCTATTATCTTGACTTGTACCTTCTGTTTTTGTACACTCTGTGCCCCCCTCCCCACCCTTTGCCTTTTCCCCTTCTAATGGATTTTCATTCGAAGTTTTCCAGGAAAGCAGAACTCGGCTTCCTTCCTGATCCATGTGTCCCACCCCTCAGCTCGTGGGCACCCGTGCTCCTGTCCAGTGTGGGAGCCTTTATGGCTCTCCCCTGAGGGGAAAGGTCTCATGGGGATGGCGAATTTCAGGGAGAGCCTGGGTATGGGAGGGAGATGAAGACCCCGTGCGCCCCCACCCATCCCTGGGCAGCAGCTGACCGGCCTGCCCTTCTGCTTCTCAGCTCTGGGAGTGAGAGTAAGGGGGAGGGGGAGGTACTAAGGAATTCTAGGAAAGGACTGATAATAGAGAACTCCAGAAGGAAATCTCCTACAAGGACCTTCTAGGACATCTGAGCAGCCCCTCAGAGGATTCCAGCCCGTGTCATAAATTCCTAGACCGGCTGCACTGAAAAGGCCCTTACAGATCAGCCAGTCCAGCCCCTGCTTCTTCATCCTAGAGCTGAGCGGACTGAGGCCAGGAGGGGAGGGCCTGGTGTCCTGACACTCACAGAGGAGCTGACTCCAGGATCAGCTGGTTGGGTTCTCTTACACTTCTCTCCCGTGAGGGACTCGCTATTTACCTGGCTGGATTTGGGACCCAATGGACACAAAGCCGCTTTTAAAAACCCAGTTCCTTCCCAGCGGAACCCAGGCCCTTTGACCTGGGAACCTTCCAAGGCTGGGTGGGGAGGGGGCAGGCAAGGTACCGCTCACTCTGGATTCTCCCAGAACCCACAAACTCTTGTCCGCGTCACCTCCCCTTTCTGGGGCAGAGGGTTGCCCCCCGCAGCAGCAGCCCACATGGGGGAGAAGGGGCACTTGCCGTTCAGATGCACCTACTGGAGGCCACATCCTTTCGCTGGGGCTTTGGTGGTCCTTAGAAGCAGCATGGGGGAAGGGGGAGGTCCTTCACAGCCCTTGTGCTTGCTCCAGCCCCAAGAAAGTGGTTCTTGAACACAGATCTCCCTCTGAGCCTCCAACTCTGGACGGGTCCCTCCCCTCAGCGCCCCTCACCCCAGCTGCCAGGCTCCAGTTAGGGGAGTTCGGGGCAAAGTGTGCCAACTGCCCTCCACACAGCCTGAGGGGAGTGGAAAGATGCTGGCTGGAGGGGCGGGTCCTTGCCAGCTTCCCCACCCCCTTCTCTTCCACCCTCTTTCCCCCATATGGTTCTCATAAGGTCTGGGCTCAGAGACAGCAGCCAGAGGAAGTGGCTGTGTACAGAGAGCTTTTGTGAGGGAGAGGAGGGGGAGGGGGAGAGAGCAGAGAGAAAGAAGGAAAGAAAAGAGGGAAGAGGCTGGGGAGAGAAGGTGGGAGAAGCTGGGAGACTCCAGCACAGTGCCTTACCCTCCCCATGCAGGGTCTCAGCCACAGCACGCCCATGTGGGCTCCTGACCCTGCCTATTGGAAGTGAGGGCCCAGAAAAAAATCCAGGCTCCCCTCTGACTTCGCAACTACCTGCAGGAGAAGCTGGAGGCAGCCGGCCCCTTCCCAGAGTTCTTGGGGACCCTTAGGGCTCCCTCACATGCGGATGTCAGGGTCCATGGTCCCATCTCAGGGCAAGCACTGGGCAGAGAACAGAGCCCTCTGGGGTTTACTGGTTGAGTCCTCACTGCGCCAAATAGACAGGAGAGGCCACCGCACTGAACTCCAAAGACAACCCCTATAATTCAGCATCCCAGTGGTGCCGGGACCCAGAGTGGGTAATTTGGCCTGAATTATTCGGAACATGTTCATGAACCCAGCCACTCGTGATCCCCAAGGAGGTCCCTTCCCACCAACTACCGAGACTACCATGGATCACCCTTTCTTGATGGGCGAGGGGGTGGCAAGCAATCCCTAGCCCTGGGGGGTGAGTCTGAGAATTTCCCCCAAAGGCACAGGCAAACCAGCGTAATTTGAACCTGACCATAAATTGACCCTTAAATTGGGGGTCATGTTTTTAAAGGGAGAGAGTTTCCAAGTTTATACCACAAGAGAATCATTGGGATAAGAATGCTTTCCTGAAGGAGAAAAACTTCCAACCACCTCTGGGTCCATCCATGGCCTTCTATTCAGTGGGCTCTCCTCACCAGAGCCCAGAGAGGGGAGGTGAGTTCCCCAAGGCCACACAGCCTGGACCAGTACTCCTCACTCCCTTGTGACCCTGAGACAGAGACCCCCCCCCCCCCCCCCCCCCCCCCGGGACCTGACAGAGAGCAGGGGAGAAGAGAGGAGGGAAATGGCCCTGGGCTGAGGAACTCGAAGGAAAGTCCGGTAACTGCTAGGAAGGGGCTGCTTGGAGGGGCTGTTTATTTTCATTCCCCCAGCCCAGCGCTCTGTTCTATTTAGAGCTCAGACACTGACAGGACAAAGCTGCCTCCTCCCCTTCCTCCCTCCTCTGGCAGGCCCCCATCCTTCCCAAACTCCAGAACATTCCTTTGCATTTAGGACTGGGTAATGGGGGTGGGGGAGCAGAGAAACTGTGGAGTGTCGCTGACTCGGGCAACCTCCCAGGACCCAGCTTCCCGAGCCCTGGGAGAGGGGAGAGGCGGGATGGGGAGGCAAAGGGGTGTGCAAGATGGATGGGGCCAGGTGAGGGGCAGGGGAACCAATCTGTCACAGAGGAGCAGAGAACAGGACGGAGAGAGGCCGGAGGAGGGAGTTGCAGCCTGAACTTGAGGGGCCAGACATCTCCCAGCTGGAAAGGGAAGGGAAAGTCTGAGAGCCGCCCCCTCCTCCCACCCACCCACCTAGGGCTCTTAGCCTGCTGGGAACTGTGTGGCCAGGCAGAAACTTGAGACTTCAGGCTCCAGGAGACCCGGTGTCCAGGATGGGAAAAGCCATCAAATATAAGGAGTGGGAGTCTTCAGACCCTACTTTTACTGAGAAGAGACCTCCAGAAAGGATCTGACCTACTCAAGATCACACAGCAGCTAGCCAGATCCCAGGGCTCCTGGTCCCGGGTCAGCCTCTTCCCATGGTGACCTCATCCCTGGGGACAGAGCAAGGGAGATAGTGATCCACTTTCTCCGTATGGACACATGAGCCAGCGAAAAGGGGCAGATAACCTAATAAGCACTTGTGTACTTGGGGGACCTCTGTACAAGTCACTGCACAGAGTATTAGAAATCAGATGGACCCAGGGTGAGCGGTATCTAAAGCATCCTTCCTGGTGTTTCTCTCCCTCTTCTTGCACCAGGAACAGCTTCAGGACTACACCCCCAGGAGGCAGGCGAAGTCTCAGGAGGGCTGTACCGTGGAGCTGAGGGATGGGTGCTGTCTCCAAGCTGTCAGGACTGAGCTCTCCCAAGACTGACCGGGTGGGGGCAGGGGGGGGCAGTGGAAGTAGGAGGAAACTGCTCCATGACTTGAGAAGACCAGGGTTCAGCAGGAACCCTGTCGGTTGGCCACTGCCACCTTGCCTGGAGCTCTGTGCCTCCAGATACCGGTCCCCTCGTTCAGCCAGCACCTGCTGTGTCCAGCCCCGCACCAGTGCCGGGAGGGGAGAGATTTGGTGTCTGTCCTCAGGGCCCATACAGTCTCCTCGTGGAGACTGGATACAGGCTCACAAAGCAAGACAGGATCAGGGCCTCAGGCCTCCCAAGGAAAACTTCTGGGGTAGAAAGATTAAAGGACTAATTTATACTTGAGTATAAAAGACTGATAACAGGGCACCTGGGTGGCTCAGTCGGTTAAGCGTCTGCTTCTCCCTCTGCCCTTCCCCCTGCTCGTGATCTCTCTCTCTCTCAAAAAAAAAAAAAAAAAAAAGAAAAAAGAAAAAGAAAAGAAAGGAAGAAAGAAAGACAGACTTATAACAAATTGATCCTTTCAGGTTTATTTGTATTTGAAAAGAAATCCACTTTCTTCACCCAAAATCACGGCTCCCCCGGGCTGAGATTTTAGGCCATGTTTGGAGAAGCACTTAAGGGGGATTGGGAGTAACTTCCCAGCTTCCTCGGATGGAGTAGACACATCACACACAAACACTCCATCCGGTCTGACACATGTCCCTCCGCCTTCCATGAATGGAGGGTTGTAGACCCCACGTCGCATTGATGTTTGCGGTGCCATTGTGTTACACGGGGCCGAGCACACAATGGGTGTCAGTGTAGACTTGAAGACTGAATGAGTACCTAGGTATGATCACAGCAGACTTGATTCCCTGTGCTCCGGCTAGGCTGCTGGGGCCCCAAATCCCCAGCGAGGCACCCCGACCACCCACCACAAACACCTGAGCCCCTTTGCTCAGGCTGCAAACCCCCTCAGAGTAGTCCTTTCCATCTCAGGCCCAATTTCGTGGTCCTGCCTGCTCACCACCAAGCTGGGGTGCCCCTGTAGGGAGGGTAGATTAGAGAAAAGGAGACAAGAGGGACCCCTGCATAGGAGCCATTCCAAGACTATTTTCTTCCCTGATCTTGACCTCAGGCCCTGCCCGGACAGTTCAGCTTCAAGGCTGTGGTCAGAGGCCATATCCAGACACAACCCCCCACAGCCTGGGGAAGGAAGGTCCTACAGGGGTGTCCTTCTAAGCAGGTAGTCAGGGCTGTGTGGACAGGCTTCCAGCCAAGGGAAGGTTTGGGGAGGAAGTTCGGGAGTGCCGTGTGTCCTCTCCACCTGTTAAGTCGACTGCCATTAGGCTAAATGGATATGAAGGGCAGACTGGAAGGGAAGGGAAGCCACAGGAGGGCAGCCTTTAGGCTGAGGCTGTGTGTCAGGGTGGGGCCTGTGGACGGGAGGCAGCTTCACTTTGGGAGACCCTATCGGTCATATCAAGCGTATCGGGATGCACCCACCTCCTTCTTGCTAATCGACGTAGTATGACGTTTGGTTGTTATTTAGCTAAGCGTTAATTGCAATTTTATAGCATTTATATTTCAGAGACAGGGATTATTTTTGTAGGTTCAGACATCTCTGTGAGTCCTGGAAATGCTTGGAGGCCTTGGGCACTAGGCCTGCAGGAAAGGCTGGGAGTCCGTTTTCACTGGCTGGCTTGGAGTGGCTATGGGCCTGAGAGACCCCCTCACTGATGGTCTCCCTAAGACACTGCCAAGCTGCCAGCAACAGATGTTGGAGAGAGGTCCTTCTGAGCCCAGAGGGCCTGGCAGTGCCCTGAGCTCCAGGCTCAGCCTCGCTGGAGAAGCTAAATCCCCAAGTGTCCTCGCATCTGTGCGTGTTATGGGGGGGGGGCGCTAACACGTATGAGTCTTCCAGTACATGAGAGAACAATTTGGTTCAGGCATGTTTTGGCCCCATGTCCCACGGAGTGATGCCCACATGACCCCTCCAGGGTCATCTCTGATGTGGGGCTGGGATCTGGTGAGTTCCTGTGGCTGCCCAAAGGCCACAGGGCCTCTCTCTAGACGCCAGCCACTCGCTCCCTTGGCCTCCAGCCTCATTAGTGGTAACTCGGCTTGCTTGCTTCTCTTCCCTAAAATAGGACCCTAGCTGGGAGAGAGTTCTGGAATGGACTCAGTGTGCCCCCTCTCCTTGGCCAGATTCCAGACTCTAGGGTAAGAGAACAGGGGACTCCAGGGACCGGCCCCCCTTCCTGTGAAAATCTGATGTTGGACGGTAGACAGGGAGGGAGGGAAGAAAGCTGGGGATGCCGGGCTGGGTGAGCCAGAGGTCTGAGAGGCGGGGCTGGCGCGGTTGGGAAGGAGGTCCACCTGGCAGGCTCCCTGTGCTGTCGCAGGGCGAGGGGTTGGAATAGGCTGAGGAAGTAGCTGTCGGATAGGGGCGGCAGGGCAGTTAAGAGGGGGCCAGGCTGGCACTGTGTCGATGAAGCTGGACAGAACCTCGGGGCCGAGGCGCCCTCCTTCCCGGCCCAGTGGTTGGGGCCGCCCTGCCTGCTCCCGTCCATGTGACAGCCTAGCGTGGTGGGGACATTCTCCTTCCTATTGGGTGAGGCTGTGTGTGTTTCTCTCCTACTGCCAGTAACTTCCGGCTCCCTACCTGCCCTGAACAGCGCCAGACCCAAGCACTTCTACCCCAAATCACTGCCCTCCCTGCCCCCCAGACCCGCAAGGGGCAGCTCTGAGAGCTGAACCACTGAACCCAGAGACACGATTGAAGCCATTTTCTGGACAGTCTGGGTCTCAAGCAGAATTTCCTCAGCCACGGCTAGGTTGTAAAGGCCAAAAGATCCAATTCTGGGTATCTGGGGACTCGGATCGTACAGATATCTGCCTGAAGTCTGTCCAAGAACGGGAAATGAGGCCAGAAGGGGGGCCATGGGAGGAGAAGGACAAACGGCCATTTGCCTGGCGCCCCTGCTTTTGCGAATGGCTTATAGAGAGTGGGGGATCACGGATATGCTCCCTGCCGCGGAAAAGTCTCTCGTTTCAAGACTTTCTGGACTGGTGTTCGCACCAGGCTAGTCAAGCTGGAAATGTGGGCTGCAGCTGACCCCCAAAAACAGCGGCTACCTGGGAAGGGGCTCTGCCAGAGGGGGTAGGACACCAAGAGATGAACTGTGCGCTGTTCTGGGCCACGAGCTCATCTTCACCTGCGTGGGGGCTGCCCGCCAATCCTATCCTGTGCTCTGCACCCACACCGCTCACACACACACACACACACACACACACACACACACACACACACCCCCACCCCACCCCGGTTGCCTCCTATCTCACAGGCACCCCAGACTTCCTCCTGGGGAGGCGCAGGCCACGAGGAAACTAGATAAGGGTTAAGCCACTGGCCACACGTGGCTCCTGAGCTCCTGTCACATGGCTGGTCCGAACTGAGATGTGCTGGAACGGTAGAACACACGCAGATTCCAAAGCTTCAGTACAAAAAAAAAGAAAAGGAAGCTATCTCATTAATAATTTTGCATATTGATTACATATGGAAATGATAACTTTAATACATTGGGTTAACTATAACACATTATTAGAATTAATGTTTTAACTTTAAAAAAATGTGGTTACTAGAACATTTGAAATTACATACTCCACTCACATCGTCGTACTCCCACTGACCAGCTCTGGGTTAAAGAATTTGGGGTATGCAAAAGGTGTTCAAGGGTTAAAGGCTGAAGAGTCTGAAGAATGTGGGGTGTACCCCAACACCAGTTCTAGGCCTGTCTGGACAGGACTCTCAAGTTAGGATCCCAGGTTTTAATCTCAGGAGTTTGAGAGTTGGAGGGTTTTTTAAAATTCTCTGTTTTCAATTCAGTGATTTTTTTAAAAAAGATTTTATGTATTTATTTGAGAGAGGGAGACAGCGTGAGAGAAGAGCACTTGTGTTAGCACACGAGCAGGGGGGAAGGGTAGAGGGAGAGGAAGAAGCAGACTCCCCACTGAGCGGGGATCCATCCCAGGACCCCAGGATCCTGACCTGAGCCGAAGACAGATGCTTAACTGATTGAGCCACCCAGGAGCCCCTCAGTTCAGTGATCTTTAAACAAAAGTCTTTTGCAGATAATTTTGAGATAATTATTTATTAGAAGGTATTTTCCTAGCATAAGATTTTCATTTCTAAAGTCAATGTTTCTCACACTAGAATCCTCAGACATAGTCTCAGGAAATAAGATACTTTTTTCCCTCCCTTTAACAGGTCTCTACTCAAATTTAGGAAATAATATTCTCGGGCTTCCTCCTTCATGAACGGGGCTGTGATAATCTGGCAGCCCTGTCCCCCTCTCCTTCCATACCTCCTCCCTCCCCTGTACCCCCAGCCTCATCAGCCTCCCTGCCCCACAGCCTCATCAGCCTCCCTGCCCCACAAACCCAGGAGGAGGCAGTCCCTGGGAGAGACCCTTGGGACTGGTGAACGGGGGAGGTTGAAACACATGCCCTTTCTCCACCCTCCTTCCTGACACTTCAGGACCCCTCTCTGACATTACTGAAAGTACGGAGGGGTCTCTCACCCTCTTTGACATTTAATGCAAACTCTCTCTGGAGGCATATGAAGGGGATGAAGCAGAGATGAGGTGAGACGGGCTTTGATTTAAAAGTCACACTGTCCAGGGGCGCCTGGGTGGCGCAGTTGTTAAGCGTCTGCCTTCAGCTCAGGGCGTGATCCCAGCGTTCCGGGATTAGGATCGAGTACCACATTGGGCTCCTCTGCTGGGAGCCTGCTTCTTCCTCTCCCACTCCCCTGCTGTGTTCCCTCTCTCACTGGCTGTCTCTCTGTCACATAAATAAATAAAATCTTCAAATAAAATAAAATAAAATAAAATAAAATAAAATAAAATAAAATAAAATAAAAGTCACACTGTCCAGAGCCTGTCACCACTGAGGGGGCCACCGCAGCCCCCCCAGGGCCCGAATGAGACCATTAGATGCCCTAGGAACTGACATGATTACTTATGGTTACCACCACCATGGGGAATGCGAATTAAAATTCTCCTAATCCATAAAATGAGAATAAACGGGGGCCATGTGAGTTCTAACTGTTATACAGTGACAACTGTGATGAACTTTTTGAAATGTCAAGATTGCGTGCGTGTGTGTGTATGTGTGTGTGTGTGTGTGAGAGAGAGAGAGAGAGAGAGAGAGAGAGCGAGCGCAGGTGCCATTTGGAAACCCAGCAACCCCCGCCCCAACCCATTCACACAATCACTCTTCAGGGGCTGCTAGGAAGTGTCAGGGTTGGAGGTACATTTATGTGGGGACTAGAAGGGAGGAGGGGTCTCTCTAGAAAGCAGAGAAGGGAGGATGCCCCCTTCCTCTCTTGCCTCCATCCTGGCCATTGTCTGTTCTCTGTGAGCCTCCCGAAGAGGGACTAACTGGAACGTCAGATGTCTGGGGTCCTCTCACTGCCTGTCTTGTTTGTTTGTTTTGTTTTTTAAGATTTTATTTATTTATTTGAGACAGAGAGAGAGAGAGCACGGCAGGGAGGAGGGTCAGAGGGAGAGGGAGAAGCAGACTCCCCGCTGAGCAGGGAGCCCGATGTGGGGCTTGATCCCAGGACCCCAGGATTATGACCTGAGCTCAAGGTGTTATATTCACCAGTAAGCTTGGGGGCAGAACTCCAGACAGCTGCTTGCATGCCTTGTCCCCATCCCCCACCTGAGATCTCCTTTACTCTTCATCCCAGAGACTGCCCACTCGAGAAAAGCTTCCAGACCTGTACCTCTGGTCTTCCCATGTCCACCAATGAGAGCAGTAGAAGTGAAACCCTTTGTCTCGGCCCAGAGCAGCCAAGAGTTTGGGCTGCGAGGCTCATTAAAGCATTTTAATAAGCAATTAACTCAAAGGATGAGCCCTTTGGCTGGTCTGGAACTTCCTCCTCCCGGGGGAGGGGGCGGGGAGTCTGGCAGAGGAAGGCTGAGTGGGTGGGCAGAGTGGGTTTAGTCAGTAGCTTGGGGCCTCTTTCCTCCCCCTCTAAGTACAAATAAATAAACAGAACCTCCGAGTGGGCAGAGGCAAAGGCTGAGGCCTGGGCCTCCACCAGGCCCCAGGGCTCTATCAGTCTTCTGTCAAGGCCGCAGACAGGCTTGGGGAGGCAAGGGTGCTCAGTCCCTCTGAACCGGGGGCCTTTGAGGGCTGGGAAGAGTCCCCTTCTGTGAAGTCGTTGCTCACAGAGTGGGGCCTGAGGAAGGGCCGCTCCCCTCACCTGCCTCCACCCCTGCTGGGCCTCCTGTTCCACCTGCCAGAGCCCTGACCTGAGGCGGGCCATTCTCCCTACCACTCTGCTCATGATATGGGACTGAAGGCCTGGGAAACACAGAGCCCCGGAGGGCACTGTGGCTCAGGCCTGTGGTTCCAAGGTGTAAAGGGGGCATCGCAACTTGACCCCCTGGCTCAGCCCACTTGCCTGCAGTGCCCTAAGTCAGATCCAGGCCATGGGGGGACCCAGGGCAGGTGAAATGTCTGTTTAGGGGCTCATAACCGGTCTGCCTGAACTATTCACTGGCTCTTTCCTATAATCTGGAGCAGAGGGTGGGGCTGCTGCCTTGCACAACTTCAGGGGGCGCCATTGATACAGAAAACAACATGGTCGTACTGGGGAACCCGTCTCCCCTCTCCGTCCACACTTTCTGGCTTGTCACAGCGCGTTCTCCTGTCCGTGTTCTCCCTGTTCCTCCAGGCTCCTGAGCAACAACAAGATTACCGGGCTCCGGAATGGATCCTTCTTGGGACTGTCCCTGCTGGAGAAGCTGTAAGTGCTGGGGCAAAGTGGGGGGAGCTGGGGGCCGGTGGTCATGGGCAAGAAGTCAGTCTAGGCAGGATGAGGACCGCTGGGTGCTGAGGGACCCCTCCACCCCAGAGCCTGCTGGCTAAGTAGGGCGCAGAGTCAGACCCACGGGAACCATTTTCAGGACTTGGTTACGGAGGGTAGAGGGTACGGAGAGAGGGACCAGCTCCTTCCCCAGCAACGGCAGGGAGAAGTAGGGGAACCTCGCTGGTCTAGGCAAGGATGGGGCTCAGGGAAGTTCATTAACGCTCTTTAATGAGCAATTAGCTGTGAGGGCAGAGCCCCTTAGCTGGCTAGATGCCACCCCCAGGCTCCAGCTGGGGGCCCAGCATAAAGGGCTGAGGAGGGGTTCCTGTGACTGAGGCCTCTTTCCTCCTCCCCTGCAAACAAATCAACAAAGCCCCAAGGGGCCAGAGCCCTGGGCTGAGGGTGGGGAAAGTGGATCCCATCCAAAGGGCCCCCAGCCCACCTGCCCCGGGCAGGTTGCAGGTTCGGAGCTGTACCCTCTGGGCTGCCCTGCGGGCTCAGGCAGGCTGGCTCTGGGCTCAGGACTGCAAGGGCCTGGCTGGCCAGGAGGGACAGAGTTGGGGGCCTGACTCAGTCGAGGGCAAGTCACTTAAGCTGCCGAATGAGGGGACTGAACCAGCCTCTCTCAATTCCCTGTTCATCTGGCGTGCTCCAGGGACCACAGCCTGTACGACAGCTCTGGGTCCTATCTCCTCCACAGGACACCTGGACCTCCGTCCCTCCTGGAGCCTGTTCCTTGCTTTCTCCCCTGCCTCCAGCACCCTCTCTCCTACCTCTGCTCCCACCCTGCGGGCCATTCCCAAATCCTTCGACAGGGCCCTTGCCCCTCGACTACCATTTTGCCTGACAGGCGTGGGTCAGTGTGATGGAGGATACAGAAAAATAAGGTGGAAGCCTGCCCTCCCAGAGCCTGCGATTGTGGTCTAGTCTCCACCGCCAGTGCTGTGTGTGTTAGAACTCAGTAGGTTGGGGTTTCCGTAAAGCCCAAAGGCGGGACGTCACTGACCAGTGAAAGTTGGAAAATTCGAGGGTAATTGGGATGCAATCTCTCCATGACATGGAGTGTAGATCTTCGACCACGACAACAGTCTTACGAGGTCATCTCTATTACAGCCCACTTCACAGGCGAAGCTCAGTGGCCTGGCTGGCTTTGCAGCACTGGGAAGGGGCCAAGCCATGTTTGGGGTGGAAAGGCAGAGCGCGTTCTCTGTGATCCGAGCGTGTTGGGGTGGGAGGGGGTGTCGGGATGTTGGCGGTGGTGAGTGCGCACAGCTCCGCGACCAGGTCCCTGGACCATCTGCTCTGCCGCTCACGGACCGGGTGGCCCAGACGAGGAGAAAGGGCTGCCACCGTGCTGCTATTAAAGTCTCCTTGGGTCCCAACAGATCGGGAGAGTTTTTCTCACCCACGAGCAGTTCAGCGTGCGGGAGCTCTGGTTCCTGCCCTCAGCACAAGCTTGGGCTCCGAGGGCCGAGTGGCAGGAACCACACGCTCCTTCCAGGGATCTTTTGGCGGATGACAGCAGCTGCCTCCAGCCCTGTGCCCTGCCCCACCAGAGCCCGTCACCGCCCGGAGTCGCTGTCCCTTCTCCTTACTATGAGGGACACGGCTCTGAGCCTCTCATGGCTCCACTGACATCTTCCCATCTTTAGCCTCGCACTTTCTCAGCCAAAGACCCCCTGGGGCTCCCCGCTTCTCCTCCTCTAGTCTCACGAGGGTCAGCTTCCTGAGGAAGAAGAAAAGATGGCCCTTTCCTTCCCACGCATGCCCACGTACTGAATCTCCCCAGCACCGGGGACCCGGGTCGCCGCGCAGCAAGTGCTTTCAAAGCATGGGAAGCGATCAGAGAAAAATGAGAGGGTGGTCAAGGAAGAATGACTAGAAGCTGAATCACGTGGCGTGGCAGGGGCACGGGGCGGGAGACTGATGAGCATTCAGAATCCTGAGTGTGAGGCCTGCTCTGCTCGGAATCACCCAAGGCCTTCCTTCTAGAGATACTTACTGAGCCCGCGTTGTGTGCCGAGCTCTGTTCTAGGCATTGGGGGTGAACACGGTAGACCCAGTGCCTGACCTCATGGAACTCGCCCTCTACCGAGGGGACCCAAAAAATAGCAAGTAAATGTATAAGGTCTCAGGAGATAAGTCTGCCAAGAAAAACAGCAGGGTAAAGGGGCGAGAAAGCAATGGCGGTAGGGGAGGCTGCCGTTTTATGTAGCGAGGTCAAGGAAGGCCTCGCCGACAAGGTGACAGAGCCCAAGGTCTAAGGGAGAGAGGAATCTGGAGGGGAAGACTGTCGGGTCCACCATATGCCTGGTGGGTCTGAGGAACGGAAGAAGGACCTGTTGATGGGAAGTGGTAGGAGATGAGATCAGAGTGATGCCGGGGTGGGGGCCAGGTCTGGGATCTCCGTTTCCTCATCTGTAAAAAGCGGGGGGTGGGGGGAGGGAATACAGGGTGATTTGTAAGCTACATTATGGATTTTAAATTCTATGATCCTTGGCTGTGTACGCATGTGATAGCCACAAGTGCTGCTTGAGAAGGAAAAAGATCAGAGCACCCAAGGATGCAGCCAGGCTTTCCAGAAGAGGGGAGGCCTCGGGGCAGAGGGGTGTGCCGTACTCAGCAGGTGCGATGCTTCCCAGGGATAGAAAGGCAAGGCAGGGGCAGGAGAAGCCCGGGATCTCCAGCCTGGCAGAGCACCACTGTATCAGTTGGGTTCTCCCGAGAAAGACCACCAATAGGAGATGTGTGTGTGTGTGTCTTTATATAAATATATAAAGAAATTATTTTATATTTGTTCTTTATAAAGAAATTGATCTGAAGGAAATGGTTCGTGTGATTGTGGGGACTGGCCAACCCACATTCTGTAGGGCAGGCCAGCGGGCTGGGAAGGCAGGCAGACGCTGATGCTCTAGTCTCCAGACAGCATTTCTTCTTCAGGAAACCTGTTTTTGCTCTTAAGCCCTTCACCTGCTTGGATGAGGCCCACCCATGTTATCCGAGATGATCTTTATTTAAAGTCAACTGCTTGTAGATGTCCAGCACACCTGCAAATTACCTTCACAGCAACACCTCCGTTAGTGTTTAAGTTACAAGGTGCTATCGCCTGGCCAAGTGGACACATAAAACTAGTCATCAAAACCACTGTCCCCCTATCCCAGGGATGGGGAGAGATCCTGTGCCCCGCTCCCAGAGACGCTAATTCATCAGGTCGGAAGGGGCCTGGGAATTTTTTACAAGGTATGCAGACGATTCTCATGCTTATCCGGGGTTGGGAACCAGTGGACCAGATGACCCCGAGACTGTGGGCCTATTCATCACAAACGAGACGCTGTGGCCTGGCGTGCACTTGGTGCCAGGAAACACTGATCTCTCTGTCCTGTCAAGCTCCGACATCCAGGCTTGGGCAATGAGTCCATGGCAGCTTAACATCCCACAGTCTGTGAGCGACAAGTCCCGTGGGAGGCTTGGGGCCTAGCCTAGTAACTGAAATGGTAGGTCTGGGCTGCGGAGAATGCCAGCATTGCCTCCTTGTGCTGAGCGACCCTCTGGCCTTTGCAAATGGGTCAAGTATAAGCGTCTGGGGGGAGGAGGTCTGCCTGGTCCCTGCTGATGCGTGGCAGGGCCTTGAGGCTGGGAGGGGATACAGAGAGGGTGCCGCATGGAATGTGCCTAGATGATCTCAGGGCAGCACAGGTGCTCCAGGGAGGCTGGGGGGAGAGTGGAATGGGGGACATACCTTGTGGGGCTCTGTCAGCCAAACAGGATGGACAAGAAAACCTGAAACGGCCTGGCAGAGAAGTTCACGGCCAGTCCGTGGCGGATACAGAATCATCCAGATGTGCGGGAGGCCCTGTCTCTGAGCCCTCCCTCTGTATCCCACCAGTGTGGACAAGCCTGTCTGTTACCCAGAGGAAAGACTTCTGGGGTGGAGGAGACGGGGCAGGTGAGGAAGGGCACGGAACTCCACTCTGGAGTCAAAGAGGCCTGGGATTGAATACTGCCTCTGTCATTTACTTTCGGGGTACCTCTCCAAGCCTGGGGTTTCTCCCCTGGAAAAGGGGGCAGTGCGGGACTCCTGGACAGGCTGTCGTGGGGACAGCATGGGCTTTCAGTAAATGCCTGTTGCATTCCCTTCTCCTTGGAAGAGTTTGAAGTTGCAGCAAGATGTTATATGGGCAGCCCCTCGTTGCATGGGATTTGCCCAGAGCTCCCCAGCCTTGGGCGGGCAGTCCTGGAGCTGAAACTGCGTGCTTGCCGAAAGTACTCGTGGATGGCCCACTCCTCTGGTCCCTGGCATCTCCACCCACATCCCCCACCCCACGCGTTCCATAGGGAGCAGGCCACCAGAAGACCTTCCCAGGCTCCCAGAGTGCCCCGGTCACAGTGAGAAGCCCCCAAGACTGGGGACCAAGTGGGCCGCAGGACAGACGGCCCCCAGAAGAGGCCAAGGGAGACAGACTGGGCATGCATGCGAGCCAGTGGCTCTGTGTGGACATATGCCCCCAGAGGCCTGTGCATGCCTGGAGGAGAGGGCCTGGTGAGGGGAGCCTGGTCAGCCCCAGGATGATTTGTCATTGCCTAATGAGATTAATGAGCCCCGGGGGGCTGGTATGCAGCGGTGCTGGGGCACTCATTAGAAGCAGATGCTCATGGGAATGATGGCAAGGGGAGGGGGGTTTTGGGGGTGGAGTGCTTCTCACCCGCCAGGTGGTTTCCATTAATCTGTGGGCGGGGCCACGAGCAAGGCCGCCTGGCCCGTCCTCCTCCCCTTCCCATCCCCACTTGCACTGGGGAGGAATGCAAAAGAGAGACTGCTGACGCTGGGGGCAGCTGAGGGCTGGGAAGGAAGGCTTGTGGGCTTGGGGACAGCCCTCGTGCCTGCTCTCATAGCCCGGTGCCGGCGTAGTGTACATGCCGGATTAATACCTGTTGGATGATATCAGAGACAAGAGGGGCCCAGCCCGGGGTGGGACCCTCTCAGGTTTTCTCCCACCAGATCCTCTCCCTGCCCTCCCCCACACACCCTCCATACCTGCGTGGGGGTCTGGCGGGCTTCCCCGCCAGCCCCGCTTTCTCGAAAGAACCTTGGAAGTCCTGGAGGGCCCAGGGAAAGCGGCTCTGTGGCCTCCGAACCTATAATTTGGTTTCTAAACCCACAAGCAGGGAGGTCTGTGGGGGCCAGAGGGAGCCAACTTGGGGCCACCCCACCCTGTCCCAACGCGGTGCACTGCTCGCCCTCACGCCGCCAGCTCAGGCACACAGGCTCACGCCTTAACAGCTTTCCTGAGACAGAATGAACACCCCGGAACGCTCACCCACTTCAAGCGTGCCATCCAATGGCTCGGAGTCTATTTACACAGTTGTGCAGCCATCACCGTCTAATTTTAGAACATTTTCATCATCTCCAAAAGCAACCCTGCATCATTAGCCGCTCCCCACTCCCCCTCCCGCTCCCAGTCCTAGGCAACCACTAATCTCGCTGCCTCTCTACATTTGCCGATTCTGGACATTTCCTCCAAATGGAATCATATCGTATGTGATCTTTTATAACTGGGCTGCTTTCCCTTAGCATAATGGTTCAGGCTCCATCCAGATGATAGCGGAGATCAGCAGCTCATGCCATAAACTACGGCCGGGTGACATTCTGTTGTGTGACTACAGCACAGATGCGTTAGCGGGTGACGGGCACTTGGGGCGTTTCCACTTTGGGGCTGTGACCGTTCCAGCCCAGGTTTTCGTGCACACATACCCCCGCTTCTCCTGGATATGTACCTGCGAGTGCCGAGTGCCGTTGCTGGCTCCCTTGGTTAACTCTGCCGCACTGGTTCTCACGGTGGCTGCCCACTTTACACCAGTCATGTATAAGGGGTCCCGTCTTTCCACACCCTCATCCACTCTTGATGTGGCCCGTTTTTCTGTCATCACCGTCTTGGCGCCTATGGGGTGATGGCTCACGGTGGTTTCGCTTGCATTTCCCTAATGACTGATGGTGTCGACCATCTTTTCGTGCATCATTTGGTCATTTGTATCTGCTCTTTGAAGAAATGTCTCTGCAAATCGTTCGCCCATTTTTTTCCAGCTGGTTTGTCTTTTTAGTATTAAGTTGGACAAGTTCTTTGTATATTCTAGATAGGAGTCCCTTATCAGATATATGACTCGCAAACATTTTCTCTCATTCCTTGGGTTGCCTTTCACTTTCTTGATGGTGTCCTTCAGAGAGCAGAAGTTTTAAGTTTTTATTAAGTCCACTTGACTAATCTGCTCTTTTCTGCTTATGCTCACACACTCACTCTTACACTCAGCTTCCTGAGCTCCAGCTTTCCCAAGAAGGGTATAGGGTATGATTTGCTCTCAGGAACACCCCCCTCCCCGACTTCTGCCATAGAGTCCTTCTCCTCCATACTGGCATAGATACAGGGAGGGGGTATGCCTTCAGTCGGGGAAGCCTGCTCTGCGCTGGGCCAGGGCTGGTGGGGAGGAGAGGCTCCATTCACACACCACACCTTTCCCGGCTTCCAAGACCTGCGGTCTATGGAAGCAGGGAGAAGACGAGAGATTCTACACCATAGAAACATCTGTTCGCCCTCATGACCTCCCCTAAGAAATGAAGGGATCTTGGGGTGCCTCGCTGGCTCAGTCGGTGGAGTGTGCATCTCTTGATCTTGGGGTTGTGAGTTCGTGCCCCACACTGGGTTGGAAATTCCTTTTAAAAATTTAAAAATCTCAAAAGAAAAGAAAAGGGATCAGATTAGACAATCAGGGCAGGGGTTCATCACCTGGGTTCCACAAGCCCCCTGAAATCATGGACACAGTGTTGGGTAGGGTGCATTTTTCCGAGGCAGGAGTCCATAGCCGTCATCAGATTTTCAAAGGTTGTGCAAAGCAAGAAGCACCAACCTATGGGGACCTCACTGGTCCAAAAAAAAAGGAAAATCCAAGTTCTATGATGGCATTTCCTCCTGCTGCTAGGGAGGGTAGAGCCCCAGACCTGCTTCCCCTCCCTTAGGGACCAGGACCCAACGGGGCTCTCAGATCTCAGCC